>NC_060175.1:43841033-43912213 GCF_021184085.1 Oncorhynchus gorbuscha
ATGGAGAGAGAGAGACAGAGAAGGACGGGGGACTATATAAATTGCTGCTTTGAAAAAGTACAGCAACTTGATGGTTTTTCCATATGCTCAGCTAAATTAGCTCAATACATCCCACAGTCGGTAGAATAATTAACAGTTTCATCATCGGCGGGCATTGTCAATAGCGGATTATGGCAAACCCATTTATAAACTTGACAAAGCAAAGTACCCCATGGGAAGCTAGCTGTGCAGCTAAATCGCTTGCCTTGTCTTTTTCAGTAGGGACAGATGGGCGCAAGAGGGAACAGAGAAGCTTTAACACAGACTTGGAAAAGAAGAAGAGACAAGAAAGTGGATTGAAAGCTGAAGATAGGAATACATACATGTGTTTAAAGGGATTTTTTTCCCTCTACAGAAGAATTGATACATAACTCAAACAGTGGTCCTGCCCTGCACTGTTGCAAGCCTGCCCGAAGACAGGGCTTCATTCAAAACTAGTTTGAAAAACAGTGATTTTTAAAAAAGGAAACAAATGTATAATAAACAAAGCCAGGAACTGACTCTTCACAGGGAAGTATTGATTATTAGTGAGAGTCATTAATTCAAAGTGGATAGTGATAAAGTACCACAGACATTGAAATATGTTCAAAACTTCAAGGTAAACTCCAGAACTCTGATGAGTTAGATAGTTGAGTACACCTCTCTTGCATATATACAACGGTAAAAAGACTAATATGCAGGGGCGTGCACAGACCTTTTAGGGGGCATGTGCTTAAAATTAAAAAAAAAGTGCCCCTAGGTAGCTAGCTACAGAAACAAATGGTGACAGGATCTCTTGGAATACTTGGCGTGCGAAATCTCTGTACAGTGCAGACTGGGAAACAGGTGCAACCCGGGCGTGCCTGAGCTCCGTACAGGGCAGACCAACAGGCGCATCCTGGGCGTGCCTGAGCTCCGTACAGGGCAGACCAACAGGCGCAACCTGGGCGTGCCTGAGCTCCGTACAGGGCAGACCAACAGGCGCAACCTGGTCGTGCCTGAGCTCCGTACAGGGCAGACCAACAGGCGCAACCTGGGCGTGCCTGAGCTCCGTACAGGGCAGACCAACAGGCGCAACCTGGGCGTGCCTGAGCTCCGTACAGGGCAGACCAACAGGCGCAACCTGGGCGCAACCTACAGGGCAGACCAACAGGCGCAACCTGGTCGTGCCTGAGCTCCGTACAGGGCAGACCAACAGGCGCAACCTGGGCGTGCCTGAGCTCCGTACAGGGCAGACCAACAGGCGCAACCTGGGCGTGCCTGAGCTCCGTACAGGGCAGACCAACAGGCGCAACCTGGGCGTGCCTGAGCTCCATACAGGGCAGACCAACAGGCTCAACAGGGTGGGGGTGGCAACATCACAACTACTTGCGGGAAATGGGTTCAGAACAACAATTACAAAAACAAATAGAATTATTCCACCACCCAAAAGGGCACTTGGCAAGTGGGAGGGCAAATGGTCTTGGGCTCGGCACAGGTAGAGTCCTCTGTGCACGTGCCTGCTAATATGGTCAAAACATATTCTTTTCATGACATAGTTCTGCAGTTAAACGTCTCCCTGCCTATCATCCTCTGCTTTATTGTGTTTGTATGGGCCTTACTGCAACTCATACTCAAACTATCCTGAGATACAGTACATGTTCCTGAGAGGTGTGTGTGTTCCTCTGAATAATGCCTGTCCTCGTGCACAGTATAGGGTGGACCCTGATACATGTGACGATGAGGTGAACAACATACCATGAACCCAATGGGCTAATCGGTTCCCATGGTAAACATTACTTACTATTCGACACCCCACCCCCTCACTCTATCCAACATAATAGGCTACAGTGCTGTATGAGAAAGATGAGGGCCGCACTTCAGAACAATTGCTCATCATTTGCACAGGGAAGTGTGGGTCATGTTCTGGATCTTTCCCCTTTATCTCCACTATTGGCGAAAACTCCTACTCCCTCCCGAGGAGGGAAAATGACAAATCTTGGCCCTTTGATAAAAATGTTAACTAGGTGAGTGTCAGAGAGATGGATAGTGGCCTGTCATACCAGGCAAGAACATGAGGATCCATTGATATTTCTCATTACATGGCGCTATCCCCCCTATGTTCTCGAGTAACACTTCTTAAAGGATGATAAATCACAGCCAAATAACACACTGCCTCCCCTGAATATGATCGCTCTGTCTGGGTATCTTCAACACGCGGTGGAGGGGAGCGCCATCGATAAAGATCTAATGAACAATGCTATCAAATGACATCAGGGTTGAGAGAGCTAGCTGAGAGAGAGGGACCGACTACATTTCATACCCAGGGTACGTCAGCATGGAGCCGATGAGGTGGCTGGCTCGTAGAAATGGAATGGAGAGTGGAGAGGGGATTTATTGATTGGGAGGGTAGATACTGGAATGAATGATAATAATAATTGGGAAGCTAAATAAGTTAAATTCATTCTGTTCCCGAGTGGCACAGTGGTCTAAGTCACTGCATTGCAGTGCTAGATGTGCCACTAGAGATCCTGGTTTGAGTCCCGGCTATGTCGCATCCGGACGTGACCAGGAGACCCATGGGCGGCGCACAATTGGCTCAGCATCGTCCTGGTTAGGGGAGAGTTTGGCCGGCAGGGATATTCTTGTCTCATTGTGCACTAGCGACTCATGTGGCGGGCTGGGCGCAATGCACGCTGACACGGTCGCCAGATGCACGGCGTTTCCTCTGACACATTGGTGCGGCTGGCTTCCGGGTTAAGTGGGCATTGTGTCAAGAAGCAGTACGGCTTGGCTGGGATGTATTTCGGGGGACGCGTGGCTCTCGACCTTCGCCTCTCCGTACGGGTGTTGCAGCAATGTCACAAGACTGTAACTACCAATTGCATACCATGAAATTGGGGAGGGAAAGGGGAAAACATTTTTACAAATCAAAAAATATAATTCTCATAGGGCCTCCCGGATGGTGCAGCGGTTAAGGGCGCTGTACTGCAGCGCCAGCTGTGCCACCAGAGACTCTGAGTTCGCGCCTAGGCTTTGTCGTAACCGGCCGCTTCCGGGAGGTCCGTGGGACGACGCACAATTGGCCTAGCGTCGTCCGGTTTAGGGAGGGGTTGGCCGGTAGGGACATCCTTGTCTCATCGCGCACCGGCGACCCCTGTGGTGGGCCGGGTGCAGTGCGCGCTAACCAAGGTTACCAAGTGCATGGTGTTTCCTCCGACACACTGGTGTGGCTGGCTTCCGGGTTGGATGTGCGCTGTGTGCGGCTTGGTTGGGCTGTGTATCGGAGGATGCATGACTTTCAACCTTCGTCTCTCCCGAGCCCGTACGGGAGTTGTAGCGATGAGACAAGATAGTAGCTACTAAAACAATTGGGTACCACAAAATTGGGGAGAAAATGGGGTAAAAATGTAAATAAAAAAATTCCCTAGGGCCCCTTTGGAGTGACTAGGCACATAAGCAGAGTTGGGCTAATTTAATAGCTGCCGATTCCACCAACAAGCAGCTAGAAACAGTAAAATAACGTTGCTGCTTTCCCTTGTAATGATCTCCTTAGCTGATCCATACAGTATAAATAAATATGAAATATGACTTAACCACATAGATTCAAGCCTTGACCCTGAAGTAATCACCTGCTCATTTATTGTAGTCATTTCAGAGCTGTGGTGAATATACTCACCCCTCTTCAAATCAATTAGCCTGTATCAAACTCATATTCCTGCCACCACAAATAAGCAGAGGTGTGTGGACTCGAGTCACATGACTTGGACTCGAGTCTGACTCACGTCACAAATTTGATGACTTGAGACTTGACTTGATAGAAAATAATATAACTTGACACTGAACTTGAATTTGGAGTCTCAAGACTCGACTTTGACTTGAGACTGATGACTTGAAATTATCTGGCCAGGTTTTGTAAAGTTTTGTCACTCATTTTGTGGCACGGAGCTTCCACTCTCCATGCAGCCAGAGACAGTATTGCACTTGCCCCCCAAAAAATGGGCATGTGAAACTCACACTCTGGCCTTCTGATTGGACCAGAAAACGGTCAATCAACACAGATCGGGTAATCTAGCTCAGTAAAATGGTTTTGGGGGGTTGTGTGTGAAACTGAATGGATTTTTGTTTTCATACATATTTTAATAGGCTACATATAGCCTACCATTTTGTATTTCATATTTATACCTTTGCTTATTCAATCTGGTCACTAACATGGGCCTACGGCATTGCACCAAATTATTCTTTGAAATACATCTAATCTGTGCTTCAGAACCAAAACGCTGCAGGTCTTGACTGTTGACCAATGACCTGTCATCAGCATTGGCACGCAAAGGCAGGCACACATTCAGATCAGTAACCAGAAAGAGCTTGTTTAATTTTTTCTGGTTTTGCCTGGTTTTTAAACAGAGTAGCCAACCTACTTTAAAATTACCTATATACTGCAAAGTACCATTTATCAATCAATTATGGACACATCTTTGCCACAATAATAGGCTACCTGGTGATTTCATTGATCACTTTCATATTTCAGATAGGACTAGTTTGAGTGGGTTCTAATTATATATCTTAGTAGTGGTACTGGCTATTTGTCTAAAGATATCTGTAACATTACACTACATTCAATATTCTGGCAAATGAATTACAATATTTGTGAGCAAGAAAAAGGCTGCATGGGGATCATATAATATATGTCATTGAGCAGACGCTTTTATCCAAAGCGTCATATAGTCATGCGCACATACATTTTACGTATGGATGGTCCTAGGAATCAAACCCACTACCCTGGCATTACAAGCGCCCTGCTCTACCAACTGAGCTACATGCTTTCCATCTGATCCTGATGCTAATCTGCAAAATTGTAATAATTCGCCTACCTCCTCATGCCTTTTGCACACATTGTATATAGACTCCCCCCTTTTTTCTACTGTGTTATTGACTTGTTAATTGTTTACTCCATGTGTAACTCTGTGTTGTCTGTTCACACTGCTATGCTTTATCTTGGCCAGGTCGCAGTTGCAAATGAGAACTTGTTCTCAACTAGCCTACCTGGTTAAATAAAGGTGAAATAAAATAAAAAATAAAAATCCTGCAAACTCCTCTGAATACAGGTAGGCCAGGCCATATGATCCTGCTTGCTCTGGACTTCAGAGAAGTGACATTTTCGAATAAGAATATGAATTCTTTACTCTGCAAGCTCACCAGCAATGGGACATCAAGCAAATTATATAAACAATTGTCACATACGCATAGGTCTTGTTAAAGGTCTTTTGGTATGTCAAAATTGCATGATATTGACAATGTACTCATGAAGCTTGAATTTGGAATTTGTTGTTAAAATGTATTGTTACATAATCCAAATGTGGTATAGAAAAAATAATTAAAAGGGTTGTCTGGTAGCCTCAATAAATAGACAAAGTTATTGAGCGTATTTTATTTTATTTGACTTGAGACTTTACTTGAAAAACTTGTGACTCAACTCGATTTGACTTGCTCTTAGAATATAGGGCTTGGACTTGACTCGAGACTCGACCCTTTCTACTTGGGACTCGACTTGAAACTTGGACCTTGTGACTTGAGACTTGCATGTGACTAGAATAATAGTGAGTTGGTCCCCCTCTGCAAATAAGATAGAAACCAAAATGGGAAACATTTACAGTTGCAGCCTATCAAGCTATCTCCATTCAAAACCCACAAACTGCCTTCAAAACACTAGGTTCACAGCATTCTCTTCATCTGTCTGTCATTTATTTTCTCCCTAGAGAACCTGGAGAGGCATTTGAAAAAACCTCACACGGCCTAATTGGAGAAAATACATCATTACAACTTATAATCACAAGCTGACACATTGTTCCCCGCTAACAAGCGTGGCAGCTACGTAATTGAGTTCCCACTGATCTCTGAGGTGGCTCAGAGCGAGAGCAGGGGAGAGGAGAGGATAAGAGAGAGGAGTGGCAGAGCCTGGTGTCGTCTTACGGCTTTTTCCTCTGATAAGAATGCCTCTTGTCCACAAGGCCGGTGTTCTTAATAGGAGTGAAGAGGAGTATTGGGATCCTTACGACAAAGCGCTCTGGTTATTAACGCCAGCCCACGACAAGCTGCTACAGTACAGCTCTCAAGCTCCTGTGTTGAGATGGTGTTCTAGGCACTGAGAGTGAGTGTGTGCAGACTTCATTATAGAAAGAACACACTTGATTTTCATTTACATTTTCTGAGCACAAACACATACTCAATCAGCACTTAATCAGTTGAAGGGGGTGGATTAGGGAGGGCATAAGGACACACATATCTGAGGCACCATTCAAATGTTTGAGTTTTGTCAGCAGCCCAAATAAATGCTTCACAGAATTCATGTAACAGACACATCTCAACATCAACTGTTCCGAGGAGACTGCATGAAGCAGGCCTTCATGGTAGAATTGCTGCAAAGAAACCACTACTAAAGGACACCAATAAAAAGAGGAGACTTACTTGGGCCAAGAAACACAAGCAATGGACATTAGACCAGTGGAAATCTGTCCTTTGATCTGATGAGTCCAAATTTTAGATTTTTGGTTCCAACCACCGTGTCTTTGTGAGACACAGTGTAGGTGAACGGATGTGTGGTTCCCACCGAGAAGCATGGCGGAGGAGGTGCGATGGTGTGGGTGGGGGTGCTTTGCTGGTGAAACTTTCAGTGATTTATTTAGAATTCAAGGGACACTTAACCATCATGGCGACCACAACATTATGCAGCCATACGCTATCCTCATCTTCACAATCACCCGAACCTCAACCCAATTGAGATGGTTTGAGATGAGTTGGACCGCAGAGTGAAGGAAAAGCAGCCAACAAGTGGTCAGCACATGTGGGAACTCCTTCAAGACTGTTGGAAAAGTCTTCCAGGTGAAGCTGGTTGAGAGCATGCAGAGCATGTGCAAAGCTGTCATCAAGGCAAATGGTGGCTACTTTGAAAAATCTCAAATATATTTTGATATGTTTAACACTTTTTTGGTTATTACATGATTCCATGTTTGTTATTTCATAGTGTTGATGACTTCACTATTATTCTACAATGTAAAAAAAACATTTGACAGGTACTGTATATACAATTTACATACTTACAATTGGAAAGGACCTATGGTTATAAAATAGAAAAAATACAGGAATTAGATCCCATTAATGTGTTAAAGTTGTACCAGACTAAAGAGTTATGCAATTACATTTTGGGTCATGGTCACCGTGTATCTGCTGAAGTAGCTTTAAAGGGCACATTCCATGGGTCTAAATTGCACTCCTTCATCCGCATAGACAAAGATAGAATATGTGTTAGGCGAATGCCAACTGTGATTTCATGTTTTTCCCCCCTTGGTTGATTAAAAGGTCAAAACACTTATTTTTGAAAAGCGTTGACCTTTAAACTTTGTAATGAGTGGTGTCTGAGCAGAAGGCTGCCTAGGTGTAAATATACAATGCTTGCCATGATGTGGGGCGGGCATCCAACTCTCTATGCCTTTCAAACCCTATTTTTTTTCTCTCTCTCTCTCTCTCTCTCTCTCTCTCTCTCTCTCTCTCTCTCTCTCTCTCTCTCTCTCTCTCTCTCTCTCTCTCTCTCTCTCTCTCTCTCTCTCTCTCTCTCTCTCTCTCTCTCTCTCTCTCTCTCTCTCTCTCTCTCTCTAACCAACTCTCAAAGCCCCCAGAGACTATGGGTTCCCATATTCATAAATGGAATCTATTTTCAGTTAGTAGACAATTGGGTGTTGGATATGATTCATTGTAAGTGTATAACTTGACCAGTGATAGGCATTACCAAGGTCAAGATAATTTGTGATCTTGCTATTGGTCCACTGTAATGACCATTACAACAGCAGTCTACACAGTGATATCCTTCACCTCTCCAATCATGTTGAACTGATATCTACTCAGGCCATTTGGAACAAGTTCTTTCAATGCAGGGCACACACTACGGCACATGTGGCTACTGCACACCTACGCATGAACACACAGCATTAAAACAATATATCTCTGCTAAGAACCCATACTGCCAGGAAAGCATATATAAATTGTAAAGATGTCAGACGAACTTGACAAAGTATTTATTGTACAGTGCACACTTCATGTAGTGCATATTTATAAAACTTTATATAACTACAGCATCTAGTTTTGTGAGAAAGAAAGACAAAAACTGAGCACATTATGTCCCCATTGTGACTACTGACAAGCTCGTACATTCATAGCACAAGACAAAACCGTGAAAGAAAGAGAAATTACAAAACAAGGACCATATCCCGTGACAGCTTTTTGGGGGGCAAAGTGACACTGCAAAGAACATTGGAAATGTCATGTGGTATATGAGCGTGAGAGAGAGAGAGAGAGAGAGAGAGAGAGAGAGAGAGAGAGAGAGAGAGAGAGAGAGAGAGAGAGAGAGAGAGAGAGAGAGAGAGAGAGAGAAGGTAAAAGGGTTGCTGCTGACTGTATCTCTCAGAGAGTGGCTGTCAGGCAGGGGGACAAGCTTTTTATGACCACGCTGCGTGAGTCTACCACACTGTGTCACTTCTTCTAAATAAAGTGACAAATAAAATCGAACTCCGGAGTCCCGTCCCTTTCTCTGCAAGGATAAACCTCCCATACTGTGGCGCCTCAGTGTCTGCACCAAATTCAGCAATGACAGGCCTTGTACTGAGCACGGCCACTGAATGATTATCTGGTGTAATTGGCCTAGTCACTGACATCAGAGAAATCATCCAATCATTAGGTAACATCCTAATCAGAAATTCAACCAATCAGAAACTGTGATTGGATGACGTGGGTCTGAAGTTTAGATTAAATTGTCTATTCACTAACCAAAGTATAACACAAATAGATGAGATTGGAAACCCCAGGCTATATTTCTTACAAGTTTCACACTGTGAGGAAGGAAAGTGGTTCAACTATTCTATTGCCTCTTAAATAGTCTTTATGAGAGAGTAAATGTGCACAGTTTGAGTTATAAAACACTTAACAGTGGCAAGGTATGTGGGAGCCAACACTGGGTGATTATTCATTGTGAAGAAAAACACCTCAGAGAAATGTTTTTCTCATTTGCATAGCTGCTCTCACAATAACCCTTATGATCACATGCAAATTAAAAACAAACCTATTTATATTTGGCTGGTGGGCCAAGGCTGTGGATGCGTTCTATTTCCCCCTCTGGCTCTTTAGGGAACTGTCGTCAAGCTATTTTTTTATTAGATGTGGTTATTAGAATATTCATATCAAACCTAGTCATTGATATTCATTTGGTGCCGCCTCTTTTGTTACAAATTCCAAATGTCACAGGGAAATTTAAATGATCCTGAAAGACATGTTCGTATTTTGTGTATTGTGGTTCATTGGTTTGGTGATTCTACTTCCAAAAGGCCTTAGTGTGTATTGCTATTTGTTCAACCCCAGCTCTTACATGTTTAATTAAAGCTATTATTTTGAGCTACAGGTGAGTTAGTGCATTAGCTGCTAAACATAAGATGACTATATGATAAAAAATAACTCCTACCCTGGAGGAATTTAAACAGCCAGTGTGCCATATTAAATATCAATGTTTGGTCATAGGAGCTCAATCCAATAGATTGCCTTCCGAATGTATTCACCCCCCTCATATTTTGTTAAAATACATCAAATATTGATTTTGTCACTTGCCTAACTCATTCCCCATGTTTTTAGAAATGTGTACAAATTTATTAAAAAGGAAAATCTGTAATGTCTTGAGTAATGCCTTGAGTCAATAACTATTAAACCCCTTTGTTATGGCAAGCCTAAATAAGTTCAGGAATACAAATTGTTTAACAAGTCACACACGTTCCATGGACTCACGCTATAATTGTGTTAAAGATGATTTTTGAATGACTATCTCGTCTCTGTACCCCACAAATACAATTATCTGTAAGGTCCCTCAGTCAATCAGGAGAAAACTGAGGATGATCAACAACATTGTAGTTACTCCACAATGCTAATCTAATTGACAAAGTGAAAAGAAGGAAGCCTGTATAAAATAAAAAATATTCCAAAACATGCATCCTGTTTGCAACAATGCACTAAAGTAATATTGCAAATAATGTGGCAAAGCATTTAACTTGTTGTCCTGAATACAAAGTGTTATGTTTGGAGCAAATCCAATACAACACATTACTGAGTACCATTCTCTAAATTTTCAAGCATAGTGGTGGCTGCGTCATGTTATGGGTATGCTTGTAATTGTTAAAGACTAGGGAGTTTTTCAGGTAAAAAAATACATGCAATAGAGTTAAGCACAGGCAAAATTGCAGGGGATAGCCTGTTTCAGTCTGCTTTCCCCCAGACAATGGGTGATGGATTAACCTTTCAGCAGGACAATAACCAAAAACACAAGGCCAAATCTACATTGGAGTTGCTTACCAAGAAGACAGTGAATGTTCCTGAGTGGCTGAGTTAGAGTTTTGACTTAAATTTACTTGAAAATCTATGGCAAGACCTGAAAATGGTCACCAACTAGGCTTGGGCAGTATCCAGATTGTCATAACTTCATACCATAACATGCTATTTTGTTGTCTTAGGTCTGTCATTATGTAGTGTTGTGGTGTCTTGTCATGACATGTGTTTTGCCCTACATTTTCATTTTTAATCCCAGCCCCCGTCTGCTCAGGAGGCCTGTTATCTTTTGGTAGACCATCATTGTAAATAAGAATTTGTTTCTTACCGACTTGACTAGTTAAATTAAGGTTAAATAAATAAAAATACCAACCATGTGCCATTCCGGTTTTCAGTATTACCGGCACTGACCACAAGGGGCGCTATTGTAATCTGAAGGTTAGCAAAACTAACAGGTACATATAAAATGATATACATATAGAACACTAAATTAATTCTAACAAGGGCATTGCAAATATTTTATAGTCTCTGACCTGAAGTATTTTTCAGGACAGACATCCCAGATCATAAAGTTATACAAGTAACAAAAAAATGCTACTCACAGTTTGCTGCAAGATTACCTGGCTGCGCAACAGTGAGTGACAAGGCTCTGGTCCCTTATCATTGTGTGCTTGTAAACAAACACCACATGACTGGGGGACTACCGGTAAGCCTCACAATGAAAAATTATGTGACAGGTTAAAACCTCTTGGAACTCTAGGGGCAGTATTTTCATTTTTGGAAGAAAAAAAAACGTCCTGGTTTTAAACTGAATATTTTGTCAGGAAAAGATGCTATAATATGCATATAATTGACAGCTTCCGATAGAAAACACTCTCACGTTTCCAGAACTGTAAAGATATTGTCTGTGAGTATAACAGCACTGATGTTGCAGGCGAAAGCCTGAGAAAAATCCAAACCGGAAGTGCCCCAGGTTTTGATAGTGCTGCGTTCCAATGACTCCCTATTTGGCTGTGAATGTACCATCAACGAGCTTACGCTTTCTACGTATTCTCCAAGGTGTCTAGAGCATTGTGACGTAGTTTTATGCATTTCTGTTGAAGAATAGCCGTAGGTGGCCACATTGCGTAAGTGGTCACATGGTGGCTCCGAGAGAGATTCTCGCGTAAAATACAGAGGTAGCCATTACTCCAATCGGTCCTAGAGAATTGTCCCGACGGATATATTATCGAATAAATATCAGAAAAACACCTTGAGGATGAATTCTAAACAACGTTTGCCATGTTTCTGTCAATATTATGGAGCTAATTTGGAATATTTTTCGGCGTTGTGGTGACCGCAATTTCCGCGAGATTTCTCAGCCAAACGTGGCGAACAAACGGAGCTGTTTCGCCTACAATAAAATATTTTGGGAAAAAATGAACTTTGTCTATCTACCTGGGAGTCTCGTGAGAGAAAACATCTGAAGTTCATCAAAGGTAAACTATTTAACTTGATTTCTTTTCCGATTTCCTTGACAAGGTTGCCTGCTGCTAGCAAGGCATAATGCTATGCTAGGCTATCGATAAACTTACACAAATGCTTGTCTAGCGTTGGCTGTAAAGCCTATTTTGAAAATCTGAGATGACAGGGTGATTAACAAAAGGCTAAGCTGTGTCTCATTATATTTAATTTGTGATTTTCATGAATAGGAATATTTTCTAGGGATATTTATGTACGTTGCGTTATGCTAATTAGTTTCAGGCGATGATTACGCTCCCGCATGCGGGTTTGGGAGTCACAAAGGTTCAAATGAAGAATGTGATCTTCTTAATCTCCTAACATATTGCACAAGTTGACTGTAGGTATTTACTTAAAAATTTGAAAATATAAAACATACCGTATTGACGGTATTGAAAAACCTTCATGTGGCTATTTTCAAATACCCCTACATACGGCATACAGTATATGGGATGTACCATCCAAACAATAAATTTGACAAATATTGAAGAATTTTGAAAAGAATCACGGGAAAATGTTAAACAATCCAGGTGTGGAAAGCTCTTAGAAACTTACCCGGAATAGTATGATGGCGCCGGAGAGAATGGCTGCCGTTATACGGTCTCCTAACCAATTGTGCTATTGTGTGTGTATTTTCATGTTATTTGTAACTGATTTTGTACATAATGTTTCTGCCGCCGTCTCTTATGACCGGAAAGAGCTTCTAGAAATCAAGACAGCAATTGAAAGGACAACGTATTGAAAGACAATTGTTTCTTTAACGTTTAAAAATACCTAAAGTTGTATTACAAAAGTAGTTTGAAATATTTTGGCAAAGTTTATAGGCAACTTCTGAAATGTTTTGTAGTGATGTTGTGTTCCGGATCAAACCTGCTTTATAAATGGACATTTTGGATATACAAGGATGGAATTAATCGAAAAAAAGGACCAATTGTGATGTTTATGGGACATATTGGAGTGCCAACAAAGAAGCTCGTCAAAGGTAATGCATGTTTTATATTTTATTTCAGCGTTTTGTGTAGCTCCTGCTACGCTAGTTCTTTTGTTTACAACTGGTTCAGCTGGGTGCTTGCTAGCAGATAATAGCTTCTCATGCTTTCACCGAAAAGCATTTTTAAAATCGGACACGTTGACTGGATTCACAAGTTTGAGTTTTAACGCGTTTTATTTTAATTTGGCACTCTGCATTTCCCGAGGCTATTGGCCACTTGGGACGCTAGCGTCTCACTATCCCCAAGAGGTTTTAACGAGTCGGAAGAGAGGGATTTACTCCAGACACCTGACAAGGCCCTCATCCCTGTCAGTCGCAGGAGAAATAGATGGACATAACGAGGATGAAGGTTGGGGTGCCTTTGTAAGGATCCGGCTCTGAGTGGGTCATTTCCCTTTACCATCAGTCCTATTAGCCAACATACAATCATTGGATAATAAAATAGACAATCTACAAGCATGTATACCCTAACAGCGGGACATTAAAAACTATAATATCTTATGTTTCACTGAGTTGTGGCTGAACGACAACATGAATAACATACAGCTTGCAGGTTACACACTGTATCAGCAGGATAGAACAGTAGCCTCTGGTAAGACAAGGGGTGGTGGTCTATGTATATTGGTGCACAATATCTAAGGAAGTCTTGAGGTTTTGCTCGCCTGAGGTAGAGTATCTCTTGATAAGCTGTAGACCACACTATTTACCAAGAGAGTTTTCATCTATATTCTTTGTAGCTGTATATTAACAATAATACATTTTATCCTATTGATTCCTGCTTACAAGCTAAATCTAAAGCAGGAAGCACCAGTGACTCAGTCAATAAGAAAGTGGTCAGATGAAGCAGATGTTAAGCTACAGGACTGTTTTGCCAGCACAGACTGGAATATGTTCCGGGATTCTTCCAATGGCATTGAGGAGTACACCACATCAGTCACTGGCTTCATCCCTAAGTGCATCGATGAAGTCGTCCCCACAGTGAATGTACGTACATACCCCAACCAAAAGCCACGGATTACAGACAAAATCCAGACTGAGCTAAAGGGTAGAGCTGCCACTTTCAAGGAGCAGGACTCTTAACCGGAAGCTTATAAGAAATCCCACTCTGCCCTATGACGAACAATCAAATAGGCAATGAATCGATACAGGACTAAGATCGAATCGTACTACACCTGCTCCAATGCTTATGGGATATGGCAGGGCCTGCAAACTATTACAGACTACAAAGGGAAGAACAGCTGCGTGCTGCCCTGTGACACCATCCTACCAGCTGAGATAAATTACTTCCATCCTCGCATCGAGGCAAGTAACACTGAAATATGCATGAGAGCATCAGCTGTTCTGGATAACTGTGTGATCTCGCTCTCTGTAGCTGATGTGAGTAAGACTCCACCCTCCCATTGAGCTGAAAAGGTGGCGCAGGGAATTCAAAAATATTCTTTAGAAATATTTAATTTTCACACATTAACAAGTCCAACACCTCAAATGAAAGATAAACATGTTGTTCATCTACCCATCATGTCCGATTTTTTAAATGTTTTACAGCGAAAACACAATATATTTATGTTAGACCACCACCAAGTCAAAGGGAAAACACAGCCATTTTTTCCAGCCAAAGATAGAGTCACAAAAGCAGGATTAGAGATAAAATGAATCACTAACCTTTTGAAAATCTTCATCAGATGACACTCATATTACATGTTACACAATACATTTATGTTTTGTTCGATAATATGCATATTTATATCCACAAATCTCGGTTTACATTGACTCCATGTTCAGAAATGCCTCCAAAATATCCGGAGGAATTATAGAAAGCTACGCCAGATAACAGAAATATTCATCATAAACTTTGACTAAAGATACATGTTCTACATATAATTAAAGATACACTGGTTCTTAATGAAACCGCTGTGTCAGATTTTTTAAAAACGTTACGGAAAAAGCCTACCATGCAATAATCTGAGACAGCGCTCAGATGTAAAAGTATTTCTCCGCCATGTTGACTCAACAGAAATACGAAATTATATCATAAATATTCCCTTACCTTTGATGATCTTTCATCAGAATGCAGTGCAAGGAGTCCTAGTTCCACAAAAAATTGTTGTTTTGTTCCATAATGTCCAATACTAGTGTCCAATTAGCTGCATTTGCTACCACTTTCAGCTCACGTGCCCAAAAGCACACGCCGGTCCAGGACAACTCTCAAAAAAACTTCAAAAAGATATATTCCAGGTCGAATAAACTGGTCAAACTAAGTAGAGAATCAATCTTCAGGATGTTATTTTCATATATATCCAATAACGTTCCAAACGGATCATACGTTTTCAGCTGCATCCAAATGGAACGACGGTAGCTCCCACAGAGAAATGCGCCACAGGAAAATGGCATTCTGTCGGGACAGTGACTATTTGCCCTCCCATTCGGTCAAAGTTCACAGCAAAAGCTCCATTCCACTTTCTACTGAATGAGGACATCTAGTGGAAGGCGTAGGAAGTGTTACCAGATCCATATCTTGTTGGGAAAGGAGGGGGTGATGACATCAAAGTTGGCCCACATTCAGATTTTCACTTCTTGTTTGGAAGATTGCCTGCCCTATGAGTTCTGTTATACTCACAGACATAGAAGACAGTTTTAGCCAGTTTTAGAAACTTCAGTGTTTTCTATCCAATAGTAATAATAATATGCATATATTAGCAATCTAGGAAAGAGTAGGATGCAGTTCACTACGGGCACGCAATTCACCCAAAGTGAAAATACTGCCCCCTATCCCCAACAAGTTTTAAACAGGTCAACATTCACAAGACAGACGGGCCAGACGTATTACCGTGAGGTGTACTTTGAGCATGCGCTGACCAACTGGCAAGTATCTTCACTGACAGTTTCAACCTCTCCCTGTCTGAGTCTGTAATGCCAACATGTTTCAAGCAGACCACCATAGTCCCTGTTCCCAAGAACACTAAGGCAACCTGCCTAAATGACTACCAACCCGCAGCACTCACGTCTGTAGCCATGAAGTGTTTTAATAATAATATAATATATGCCATTTAGCAGACGCTTTTATCCAAAGCGACTTACAGTCATGTGTGCATACATTCTACGTATGGGTGGTCCCGGGGATCGAACCCACTACCCTGGCATTGCAAGCGCCATGCTCTACCAACTGAGCTACAGAAAGGCTGGTCATGGCCCACATCAACACCATTATCCCAGAAACCCTAGACCCACTCCAATTAGCATACCGCCCAAACAGATCCATAGATGATGCAGTCTCTATTGCACTCCACACTGCCCTTTCCCACCAGGACAAAAGGAACACTTATGTGACAATGCTATTCATTGACCACAGCTCAGCGTTCAACACCATACTGCTCTCAAAGCTCATCACTAAGCTATGGAACCTGGGACTAAACACCTCCCTCTGCAACTGGATCCTGAAATTCCTGACGGGCCTCCCCCAGGTGGTAATTGTAGGTAACAATACATCCGCCACGCTGATCCTCAGCACGGGGGCCCCTCAGGGGTGCGTGCTCAGTCCCCTCCTGTAGTCCCTGATCACAGAATACAAAGAGACAGCCTATAGGGAGGAGGAAAGAGACCTGGCCATGTGGTTCCAGGACAACAACCTCTCCCTAAATGTGATCAAAAAAAGGAAATTATTGTGGACTACAGAAAAAGGAGGACAGAGGATGCCCCCCATTCTCATCAATGGGGCTGCAGTGAGCAGGTTGAGAGCTTCAAGTTCCTTGGTGTCCACATCACCAACAAACTATCATGTTCCAAACACACCAAAACAGTCTTGAAGAGGGCATGACAAAAGCTATTCCCCCTCAGGAGACTGAAAAGATTTGACATGGGTCCTCAGATCCTCAAATTGTTCTACAGCTGCACCATCAAGAACATCCTGACTGAATGCATCACTGCCTGGTATGGCAACTGCTCGGCCTCCAAGGCACTACAGAGGTTAGTGCATACGGCCCAGTACATCACTGGGACCAAGCTTCCTGCCATCCAGGACCTCTATTCCAGGCAGTGTCAGAAGACCGCCCTAAAAATTGTCAAAGACTCCAGCCACCCTAGTCATAGACTGTTCTCTCTGCTACCGCACTGCAAGCAGTAACGGAGCACCGAGTCTAGATCCAAAAGGCTTCTCAACAACTTCTACCCCAAGCCAAAAGACTCCTGAACAGCTAATCAAATGGCTACACAGACTATTTGCATTGCCAGCCCCCTCTGTTTTACACTGCTGCTATTCTGTTTATTTTCTATGCATAGTCACTTTAACGCTACCTACATGTACATATTACCTCAATTACCGTGACTAACCGGTGCCCCCGCACATTGACTCTATACCAGTACTCCCTGTATATGGCCTCGCTGTTGTTATTTTACTGATGCTTTTTAATTATTTGTTACGTCTCATTCTTATTTTTTACTTAACATATATTTTTCTTAAAACTGCAGTTGGTTAAGGGCTTGTAAGTAAGCATTTCACTGTTGTATTTGACGCATGTGCCAAATAAATTGAGTTTTGATATGAAAGACTCACAGCTGTAATCACTGCCAAAGGTGATTATACAAAGTATTGACTCAAGTATTTACAGCCCTATGTAAATTAGATATTTCTGTATTTCATTTTCAATAACTTTTCAAACATTTCTTAAAACACGCTTTTTACTTTGTCATTATGGGTATTGTGTGGAGATGGGTTAGACATTTTTGTATTTAATAAATGTTGAATTCAGGCTGTAACACAACAAAATGGTGAATAAGTCTAGGGGTGTGAATTCTTTCTGAAGGCACTGAAGTGGGAGAGACAAAGAAATGTAACATTAAAAAGTACATCTTTAACTCATCGTAGACGTTGTCGTTTCTCTCCAAGTCATCTGCCTTCCTGGGGAGTAGGTGCATGTGAACATGCCTTCCAGTACTCAATGTAGCTCAGTTGGTAGAGCATGGCGCTTGTAACGCCAGGGTAGTGGGTTCAATTCCCGGGACCACCCATACGTAGAATGTATGCACACATGACTGTAAGTCGCTTTGGATAAAAGCGTCTGCTAAATGGAATATATTACAAAACAAAAGAACATGTTGTATTTTGAGATATTATTTTATTCACCTATCCAAAGACATACATACTGTACTACCCTGTGCCAGGTACTTTTGTAACAAATTGAACTGACATCAGCCATATCCAGAGACATCTTTCATTAATTCACAATCTGGTGTTGAGGCAGAGCCGAAGTTTAACACAATGCAGTAAATCACAGGAGGATTACAGTACATTCTGCCAAGCGTACCACCTGTATACCACCGAGACCCCTTAATTGTATGGTTTTAAAACTTAAATTGACTTTGTCAGACGTCCTTTTCTGTTCCCCCTTGCCTTGTGCTGTCACAAACATGCCCATCCGCACAGTTAGTTTTTAACTTGCAGCCTTCCTTCGGTGCTTATTAGTGTGGTAATTTCCCGGAACAACTGCTACGTATACGCAGAAAAAAAACACCCTCACATTAAAACAGGAAAGATAATTAGATGATGCAAACATTTATCTTACACTATGCAAATCTGCAACAAAGTTTTACAGATAAAAAAAGTCATTAACTAGTGACAACATAATACAAGTAGAGGTAAAGAGATTCTTTTGAAAAGAAACACAATCAAACTGAAGAAACAATGTCCTCAAAATGCAAACATCCCCAGCACTTATGTGTGCTTGAGTTTTAATCAGCAATCCACATGGCTCTAGATTGTTTTTGTTACGAATCCCTTTTGGCCCGACAGTCTAGGGGGGGGGATGGTAATGAGACCCGTAACATAACTCATGCAAATTATTATTGTGACAAAGTAAAAGTGTGCACGAAATAACCACGACAACAGAAATCTACCGTCAAACTCTAGGTTTATTTATAAACACACAGTAATGGGGAGAGCAGGAAAAGGGGCTGAGCTGGACCCAAGGAAAGAAACAAATATACAAAAACACACCCCTAAGCTAGACTAGCCTACTTTAACAACAGCTAACTAACTAACCAAAAATACAGTGGGTGGTCCGCCCAGTTCTAACTAGTGTATTTAACAAAGTTCACCTACGGGTAGTGTATGTCCATGGGCGACTTGTCTTGGTTTTCCCCTTTTCCCACCAGCAAACAAACAAACACCATAACCAAAAACAATACTCACAGGTGATGACAAAGTGCTATGGAGGTGCTTTAAACAAAAGAGAGGTTAAGACACAAAGTGAGAGTGAAACACAGAGACCTACAGACATGGCATTTACAGAGAGATTGAGCTAGAGATTGAGCTGAGCTGAGCTGAGCTTTAGAACAAACAAATGGGGTTTTTAAACCATGGTGAAGGAACTGTGATAGGTCAGGAAATAGGAGGAGGTGTGTCTTCTGATTGATGATTGATTGTTGACTGATTGGGGAGTGATGATTTTCACCTGTGAGGGGAGAAGGAGAGAAAAGAAACACACACACAGGATACACACACACACAGGATATCTGTATCCGTAACAGTTTTAATAAAAGTTTGCATACCTCAAATAATACCATAGAAATCCACTAAAATGGCTGAATACAACTAAATGTTAGTTAATTAAATGAATAGTTCAGAATCAGTGCTCCTAACACAACAACCACATGATGAATTAATGGAGTAAGTCCTGTACATTGAAGTTAAAGTTTTACATTTTATTTATGTGTCAAATTGCCAGTTTGCAATTACAATAATTCACTTGTGATTATTCTTCCGGTGTTCTATGCAGTGCACACCACATAGAGTGAAAAATAAATCAATACATTTTAGTAAATAAGGTTATCCAAGCAATAATTAAATCCCTAGAGCAATAAAAATATACAGTATATATTCAGATTCAGGTTCACATTGTTTATTAATAGTCACATTTACAGGGTTGCAGGTGTGATTGCAGAGTACTGTGAAAATGCAGGACTATCACCATTATAAAACCTGTTTCAATACAATGAGGCAATATCCCTGATCTTACCTGTGCACATAGCGATCTCTTGCTTTTAGGTAGGTTATACATAATACACTACATGATGTGTAGTATGTGGACACCTGCTCATCAAACATCTCAAACTTTGGTACCCCAGTTGCTGCTATAACAGCCTCCAGTCTTCTGGGAAGGCTTTCCACTAGATGTTGGAACATTGCAACGGGAATTGCTTCCATTCAGCCACAAGAGCAATAGTGAGGTCAGGTGCTGATGTTGGGTGATTAGACCTAGCTCGAAGTCGGCGTTCCAATTCATCCCCAGGGTGTTCGATGGGGTTGGGGTCAGGACTATGTGCAGGCCAGTTAAGTTCTTCCACACCGATGCCGCACCTCAGCATCTGCGTTAAAAGGTGGCAGAGCTAGCGTGGTGTTTGTCAGACCATGAGACATCCCAAAAATTGGTCTTCTCATGAAAACGCCTGTAGTGTCACAAACGGTTTGACCAACAGCCTATTATGACCACTGTATGGAAAGGGGAGACTCTCCGTTTTGCTCTACGACCACCACAAATGCCAGGGGACTCGTCTCAAGGTAACCGGTACCAGTTCAAACAAATTTAAGTATGAAGGTATTTTGTGTCTATCCAAAAAAGGGGCTAAATATGAGTAAAGAAAATATATATTTCCTGAGCTTTGTTATGTGTCCTAGATATAGGACAAACACTTCAAAACTTTGTTTCTTATTATTCATTTTTTGACGGTCTTTTTGCCATTTCTGAATGTGTTATTCAATGCGTTTCTCTGGGTTATAATAGTAAAAGCCAAATTCTATATTTTTTCAAATATATACTGTATGTCACGACTTCCGCCGAAGTCGGTCCCTCCCCTAGTTCGGGCGGCATTCGGCGATCGACGTCACCCGCCTTCTAGCCATCGCCGATCTACCTTTCATTTTCCATTGGTTTTGTCTTGTCTTCCCTCACACCTGGTTTCAATTCCATAAATTAAATGTTGTGTATTTAACCCTCTGTTAACAAGTGCTTGTGTACGTATTGTCCGGTGTGCGTCGGGTTATGTACCCATTTATTGATTGTTCTGTTTTTCTTTGGGTTTTTGTTATTTAACTGTGTCGTTGGAAACAGTTTTTGCTCTCCTGCGTCTGACTTCTCTGCCGCCAATACGCACCCCTTACAACATACTCCATTTTGCAAGTTATCAACTGTCATTGTCTTCCTGCCACTGGCATTGTGGGAGAACAACACATCGTCTTGTTTGTATAAGCATCAACGTGAATAGAGCAAGTGTTAATGTAAAGGTTATTCAGATTTAAGAAAACACTCCCACACAAAGCTGCCTCTTGGGCTATTTGAATACTTGAGACAGTTCTTAGAGTACACATCTTATATTTGATTAGCTGACTTGAATTGAGGTTCATTAACATACAGGACATAAATGACAGCGCCTCCTGTGTTTGTTGGGATCATGTAAGCAGACTGTCAACTTTGTACATGTTAAAAAAAGTAATTGATATGAGGCAAACTCAGCAACATTTCACTGATCTCATAATTCTCAGAGTTGACAGCACGTTGAAGAACTAAGCTGATGGGCAATTAACTGACAGACAAAACTGATATCCAAATGTAAGTGTTCTACAGTATATCAGGAACTTTGGATACCTTACAAGCCTGTAAATAAAATATCAAGAACTCATTTGAACCTAGTCGTGGGGGTGAGACAGGCAGCTGTGACTGCTTCTAAACCTTCTCACTGCTAAAACCTCATCAGTGTTGAGTCTCACGAAACACAAGACAACAATATCATCAACTGTCCGCTAGCCAGTTTAGCAGGGGGTCTGTGCAGTATAAAACACTAATCTAGGGCATAATAACCTAATTGTCGTCTTTTATTCATTTTTCATTATTCTGCTATGATAAACAGTACAGGCTGTGTGAATAATGTTTATAAATGTTACAAACAAGATAACATGTTTGGAGGCATCTGATTTGTTGCCACACATTTTCTATTTAATGAGTCGATTTACATAATGTCTGCATTATTACATTTGCCTACCTTGAGGAAAACTTTGGAGAGAAGTCGGCGGCAGCAGCATTCATCAAAATAAATTTTAAATGGTGCTGGGCAAGGGAGGCAAAGGCCGGGAGACATGGAGTGTGTAAACGGCAGCATGCCAGAAATGTGAAGGGTGGGATGGGAGATCAGAGGCCCTGACTGACACTGCAGCGTGTATGGGGTGAGTTTCAGACAGTTTGAAGTCAAAATGTACAGCAAGAGGCAACTGCATGGGCTCAATATGTCTGCCCTCATATGACATGGCAGCTGTCATGCATGGCCTTAGCTGGGATTCACACTGGTAAAGGAATTAGAACCTGCAAGGTAGTGGAAATCTCACTTCCTGGATTAGATTTACTGTACATCAGCAGTGTCATCACTAGATCACCATTAGTGCTATGAAATGGGAGAATATAGTATCACAATTTGAAAGTGTACCTATGTGGAAACCAAGCGAAGCACCCACAGGTGGTACCAACATTTCCTCATACCCAAACTAATATAGGGTTTTATCTATATTTATAAAGCTAATAGAAAAGTATTACATCCTAGTTGTTTTCCATCAAGTCTGCTACATGTCCTTGGCATCAGTCACAATCCCACTTATATCTGTTCTGTCTCATTGGCTCCCTGATTAGATGAATGCAGAGGCTGGGTTCAAAGTTCGATGTCATTCAATGTCATCAGTCTCCGGATGGCTACTTACTTATGCTTTATTTTCCATCCATAATTGGTCACCATACCTTGTTCAAATGACTCACACACAGCACAGCCCTACTCATTTAGAACGTCCTTCATACAGAGGTGTGTGTTAATCTGCCTGTGCTAGCCTGGATACAGATTGCCATTGAAAAAGTTTATCCAAACATAATTGAAACAGATGTCTATTAATTTGTTTCTGACTGCAGAGACAAATGGGCAAAATGGCTACAGAGCGATTTATATTGTTGAGGTGAAATCTAGTCAGACAGGCAGACAAATGTATTTTGTCACAAACAGCTGTGTTCCCATTAAGGCAGGGGGTGCAGGAGCCACTGTTCCTCCAAGCAGGAGCTACTTCCACAGCCAAACCACCTTCGCAACAACAACAAAAACAACAGCCAGCAATTTACGGGAAGATTCATCTTGCTTTGTGTTTGATTGGTCCACTTTGCTTTTGTCTTCCACACTGCTTCGATGCATATGCTCTCAATTTCTCACTCTATAAAGGGCTCATACACACTAAAGCATGCCACCATGAAGAATGTTTAATGAGTCTAATGCTTACATTTGAATAACCCATTATGTTTGCAAAGTCCATTGTCATGCCTCTGCTAGGAGCCCTGTTTAAAAGGGTGTGTGTGTGATTATGACTCACCATGAATGTGATGTGTTGTGACTGTAACATGAGGGTTAATCACCAGCCCCAAGACACAGCATAACCTCAGTATTCTGCTACAACTACATAGTCTTTACTGAACCATGGAAAATTGCAGGTATTTTTACTTACCTGTAGTCAATGCAAGGCACCATGTTGTACACTCATTAGCTGTAGACATTACTTACAGCCTAATATGTTCTTCATTTCAACACCCACTCTTCAGAGTGAGGTACCAAACTAACATTCATTGTGGGTGTGTTGAAAGATATTCAAACCCTACTGTACTGCATTGCTAAACAATTGCAATCTGCCATCCGTGGTGGTAATAAATGGCCTACTTTGCCGTTCTTGGGTCACCTGAAGCCCTAATTAACCCAGGAGCATGTGGCAGAGATCTGTTTTAAAGTGGTCTGGGTCATTGGTCAAGTCCTTAGGTTATCTCATCATCATGTCCCACCACACACAGCATTGCAAACAGTGAGAGTGCTGCCAGTACAGAATGCTAATGACTGATAGGAATATAGCAATTTAGCAAAAACAGGACCTCTGCAACTGTCAATCAAATAATGAGAATGAACAGGCTTTTAAATAAACAATGAATGTGCCATCAAACCAGCACAGATATATTTTGTACCACCGTCTACTTAAAGAAACATGAAGTAGACGTGGTATAAAAGATCTAAAAGGTCACATGGCAACAAACATGCACCAAACAGCCGTCCACATGATGAATTACTATAATCATCCCTACATTTTCCATAAGGTAAAAATAAACTTGAATCCATCATTCTAATACAAAGATTTGTCTTTGTGAGACTCCAGACAAAGAGTTGATAAAAGTGCATTTGCCTTCATAGACTATTCGATCAAAAAGTCATTTTTTATTGCCAGTGCAAGAGCACCTGATTGCAATAATCCAGTTGATAGATGGAAGTGGCGCAGCACTGTAGCAGGTGTGCTGTGTGCACCAGATAATCTGTTCTCATAAAGGGACCAGGCAGGCCTCTAATTCAGATTTACTGCATGTTCAAAATTACTGGATAAAATATGTAGATTATTTCAATGGGTTAAGGAACAGTAAGAGAACAACTTCTCTTTATTGCTGACTTTGGTTCAGGGTTGAGAGCTTCTATGTTGTGTTTCCCTGTGATGGCACTCACTGACATGGGACTGAGAGAATATTTGAGGCAGGTGATTTCACGATAATCCCAAAGACAACCTAATCCCGACGACAACCTTCCCTTTGGTTTGGATCTAATTGAACATAGCAACAAATACATTGCTATATGACCTTGCTTGTATTGACAGACAAAAACAATTTCATCTCAAACAATCACTGAATGAAAAATTGGTTTTGAGAAAACCGATGGCAAAGCTTTGTTTCTCTGAGGGGTAGTATGACCACCATCTCATCTCCACACACACACACAAGTCTGGTTTTGGGGTCATTCTCTGTAAGGAGATCAAATCTGCCTGGAAAATGACCTGACTGCAGGACTTTGCATTCAGTTATTATTCAGAGTATGCAGAGTACATTAATTAAAGTTGATTTAGATTAGAAACTGGTCAGGCTAAATGGCAGCTGGCTAAGGGGCACATTTGAAACCATGACCAACACTGTTAGAAAAAGAACCCACACAAAACAGCAAAACTCAGGCCTCCTGAGCCCAAGAACACACATCTCAGCGTTATTCAAGTCGAAGAAAGAGAAAAATCACCAAAAGAACAATTAAGAAAGGCCGTCCTTAGGGCATTTTATTTATTATTTATTTAACTAGGCAAGTCAGTTAAGAAATTCTTATTTACAATGACGGCCTACCCCGGCCAACACTGGGCAAATTGTATGCCACCATATGGGACTCCCAATCAGAGACGGTTGTGATACAGCCTGGAATCAAACCAGGGTCTGTAGTGACACCTCTAGTACTGAGATGCAGTGCCTTAGACCGCTGCGAAACTTGGTAGCCCAGGGTAGAGTAGGTAATGTGGAGCGTTGTTAGTGAGGTGATGCTGTGGCGTTCAGCAGTCCTATTAGCAGATAGACTGTGAAGATAGTAAAGGGTTGGGGTAGGGAGGATGGATGGATGTTCCTAGCATGCAGCGTGAGGCTAATGAGCATGAAGAAGAGAAGGCGGGGGAAAAAAACAACATTAGCGATGGCGACAACAACAAGAAGCATTGGGAAACAACAGCCTCCGGAACCATCTATTATGAGATGCTGAATTCCAGTGCTCTAAATTTGCTTACTGATGGAGATTACTTCAATATAAACTAAGCGTTGATGGTGAGCAGAAATTAGAAAAGAAAACATTGCACAACACAGACTTTTAAAAGAAGTGATATAGGAGTCTCTTGTTGCTGAAGGCCTTCTGAGTAATAGATCATATAACCTTCTAATAGCGGTGGAATACAAGAAAACAGAGTGGTTTGAATAAGTTTTAAGGTTAATAGATATTTCAGTGCAATAACATGGATGGTGCATAAAGCAGATACTTCAACAATGCAGGATTCACTCAATATGAGTCCTTCTATTCAATCAGACAGCATGAAGCTTCTGAGGCGTGGGCTCACCTATTGTTGAAGAGTGGTCCAAGCGCTTCTGAAAGCTAACCTTTACTTCTAAAAGGCACACCAAATGCACTATGACAGAGCGACCTAAATGTACTCCACCTGAGCAGGGCCGCCAAGCGCACCTATCTGACTGTCTGACATTTCACAGGTTCACAAGAAATTAACATTACCCATAAAAAATACCCCCTATTTAGATAAGAAATCCCAAGAGCCGCAATGCCCCATTGAGACTATACATATGATGTGATGTGACGAGAATATAAAGAGTATCAGAGATAACAAACCTCACTGACCTGTTTGTAGCACACACCCCTAGGCAACCCACTGAGGAGACTAAAAATATAGATCAAAAACACTACTGGCCTCTTACAGTAAATAGCAGCACACACTTTAGAAGTATGAAAAGGCTTTTGACTTTAAATGCGCTTCTTAGGTGATTAAACATTTCAATGGCGGAGGCATTATCAGGGGACCGGGTGCCATTTGAAGAGGACGTTGCACTTATTCAAATACCTCTTCAAGTAAGCACCTTTGTTCACAGGCAAATTCCTTGGATGCCCATTAAATTCTTCAGCGTGCAGAAGACGCCAGAGCAGGTTGGGAATGTGCTGTGGATCTGACAGTGGTTTCGCTTTAAATGACATTCAGCTTATAAAGGCTTCATAATGCCTTCATAATGTCTTCATAAGCAGTACAGAGATGTGTTACAAAGCATATTTAACTTCTATGTCATGCCGAGCTGTCTTCTATTATTCACAAACGTAATCTAGCCTGGGCTAAAGCCCTGATGCTGATTGGCAACTTTTTAAGCAGTGACAAAACAGTCTGCATATTCAGACTGCATTTATACGGAGACTTGATTACACACAGGTGGATTGTATTTATCATCATTAGTCATTTAGGTCAACATTGGATCATTCAGAGATCCTCACTGAACTTCTGGAGAGAGTTTGCTGCACTGAAAGTAAAGGGGCTGAATAATTTTGCACGCCCAATTTTTCAGTTTTTGATTTGTTAAAAAAGTTTGAAATATCCAATAAATGTCGTTCCACTTCGTGATTGTGTCCCACTTGTTGTTGATTCTTCACAAAAAATACAGTTTTATATCTTTATGTTTGAAGCCTGAAATGTGGCAAAAGGTCGCAAAGTTCAAGGGGGCCGAATACTTTCGCAAGGCACTGTATCTGTTCAAGCTAACCCTGGAATGTAATGAAATTCCAAAGATATGGAAATCAGCATTTGTCCTAGCACTTTAAAGAGGGGGAGATCCAACTATTTTAAATAATTATAGGCCAATCTGAAAGATGTCACCCCTGGTGAAAATACTTGAAACCCTTGTGAGTGAACAGCTAAAGTGTTTTTATATACTAACTATTTTATCAATGTACAAATCGGGCTTCAGGAAGAAGCATAGCACAATTACAGCAGCCATATTTTTAAATGATAACCTCATAAATATCTTGGAATTTTAATTGATGACAGCCTCTCTTTAAATTGAATATTCAATAACTTACAAAACAATTGAAGCTGAAGATGGCATTTTATTTTAGGAATAAGGCCTGTTTTTCTTTTATAGCCAGAAGGAAGCTAGTATCAGCTACATGTATGCCTTTACTAGACTGGGGATATTTTATATATAAATGCTTCCGCTCAGTGTTTCAGATCAATTGACACCCTTTACCAAATCAAATCAAAGTTGATTTGTCACGTGCCAATTGACTACCTGTTCAGGAGTCTTATGGCTTGGTGGTAAAAACTGTTGAGAAGCCTTTTTGTCCTAGACTTGGCACTCAGGTACCGCTTGCAATGTGGTAGTAGAGAGAACAGTCTATGACTGGAGTGGCTGGGGTCTTTGACAATTTTTAGGGCCTTCCTCTGACACTGCCTGGTGTAGAGGTCCTGGAAGGCAAGCAGCTTAGCCCCAGTGATTTACTGGGCCGTACGCACTACCCTCTGTAGTGCCTTGCGGTCAGAGGCCGAGCAGTTGCCGTACCAGGCAGTGACGCAACCAGTCAGGATGCACTCATTGTTGCAGCTGTAGAACCTTTAGAGCACATATGTCAGAGTCAAGGCCCGCGGGCCACATCCGGCCCGCGAGAAGGTTTTTTACGGCCCCTGGGATGATCTTGATTTATTATTAGAACCGGCCCGCAGACCGCAGCAAGCCGGCAGCCCGCAGATCTTTTACACGCACCAATACTACATTTCCCACAATGCAACGGTGACGCACCGAGCAGTAGGCTGCTTCATTTCAATATTTATTGGCACAGCAGTTGTCAGCATCACAGTAAAATTAACTTTCAGATACCCATCAAAAATGGCAAAACGGAAGGTGGACACTGAGAACCGGGGGTTTCAAACAAGGTGGGAGTCGGAGTATTTGTTCACGGAGGTAGCTGGAAAACCTGTGTGTCTTCTGTGTGGAGAAAGTGTGGCGGTACTGAAAGAGTATAATCTGAGACGACATTATGAAACGAAACACGCGGACAAAAACAATAATATGGACATGGAACAAAGGCTACAAAAGGCGGAGGAATTAAAACGAGGCCTCAAATCTCGACAGGCTCTGTTCAAAAAAGCCAAATCACAAGGCCAGGCTGCTGTCAAGGCCAGTTTTATTTTGGCAGAAGAGATCGCTAAATCAGCCCGGCCATTTACGGAGGGGGATTTCATCAAAAACTGCATGATTAAAGTTTGTGACGAAGTTTGCCCAGAAAAAAGGCAACTCTTTTTAAATGTGAGTCTGAGCAGAAACACCATTGCCGAGAGAGTAGACCAGTTGTCCATCAATCTAAAAGAGCAGCTTGTGAAAAAGGGAAAAGATTTCATTGCATATTCCTTGGCTGTGGATGAGAGCACCGACATTTCTGACATTGCCCAGTTGTCAATTTTCATCCGCGGAGTGGACTCCAGCCTAAGCGTGACAGAGGAGTTTTTGGCTTTACGTCCTATGCATGGCACAACTACGGGGCATGATTTGTATGAAGAGGTGTCAAGATGTGTAAATGAGATGGAGCTGCCTTGGGAAAAACTCGTGGGTTTGACAACCGACGGAGCACCTGCGATGTGTGGACACAGGAGCGGACTGGTGGAGAAGATACGGGAAAAGATGCAAGAGGAAAACGCGACAGGTGAGCTGACAGCTTATCATTGTATCATACACCAGGAAGCGTTGTGCGGTAAAGCCTTGAAAATGGAGCATGTAATGAGCATCATCACGCGCACAGTTAACTTTATCAGAGCCAAAGGTTTGAATCACCGCCAGTTCAAGGCATTTCTGACGGAGTTAGAAACGGAGCATGGTGATTTGCCTTATCACACAGAGGTGCGATGGCTAAGCCAGGGAAAGGTGCTTCAAAGATGTTTCGAGCTTCGTGAGGAGATTTGTCTGTTCTTGGACAGCAAAGGGAAAGACACAACACAACTCCGAGACGAAATGTTTCTGTGTGAAATGGCTTTTCTGTGTGACATTACGAGTCATCTGAATGCAATGAACTTGCAGCTGCAGGGTCGGGATCGTGTCATCTCTGATATGTACAGTACAGTGAAGGCATTTAAAACCAAACTGACTCTGTGGGAGACGCAGATGCGGAAAGAAAATTTGAGCCACTTTCCCAGCTGCCAGACCATGAAAGAGAAGCTCTCTACCAGTGCGTTCCCGAGCGCACAGTTGGCTGATAAAATAGGTATGCTTGCCGCTGACTTTCGACGCCGATTTGCTGACTTTGAAGCACAAAAAAGCAGGTTGGAACTGCTCGGTAACCCATTTGCTGTTGACGTGGAAAGCTCACCACCAAACCTCCAAATGGAGTTGATTGACCTCCAATGCAATGATGCACTGAGGGCAAAATATGCGGCAGTGGGTGCTGCGGAGTTCGCCCGTTTCCTCCCCGACACAATGCCCCAGCTGCGCATCCAGGCTGCTCAAACGTTGTCTATGTTTGGCAGCACATACCTGTGTGAACAACTGTTTTCTTTGATGAACTTCAACAAAACATCACACAGAAGTCGACTTACTGCTGAACACCTCCACTCAATTCTGAGGATTTCCTCAGCTCAGAGCCTTACCCCGAACATTGATGAACTTGTGGAAAAGATGGGACACCACCAAGTATCACCCTCAACCTCAAACAAGTGAACATTACTGTGCAATCACATATTTAGAGTTTTTACTCAGTTCAAGTTTAAAAGTTAAAGTTTAATATTTGTTTTCACTGCATGTTACTTCTCCTTAAACAAAGTGTTGTTTTTGATTAATAGATTTTTGCACTTTATTTTATTGTATTTCAATCCAATTATATTTTTAAAATATTTCAGTTGAGTGGATGATAGAAAATTGCTATTATTGTTTTTTTCTTTGAAGTAAATTTAGCCCACTTTTGCTAAAATAGAAAATATAGGCTACTGATGGTGCCTTGAATACCGGTTTCTTTCATTTAATGTTCATGTTATGGGGATTTTTATATAAAGGAAATTTGTCTTTTGTGTCTGTTGAAAATTAAAGATTACTGACAGAGCCATAAGAAAATATTGCTTTATTTATCTGATCATATTGGAATATATTTGTTAGGTTTTCAGTAGGTTCAATTAGGTTCACTAGACTATATGCGTCATTTAAAAAATTTTCAATGAACATTCGAACAGTCCGGCCCTCGGCTTGTAGCTAAATTTTTTATTTGGCCCTCCGTCCATTTGACTTTGACACCCCTGCTTTAGAGGATCTCAGGACCCGTGCCAAAAATGTTTAGTTTCCTGAGTGGGACTAGGCTTTGTCATGCCCTCTTCACGACTGTGTGTTTGGACCATTCTAGTTTGTTGTTGATGTGGACACCAAGGAACTTGAAGCTCTCAACCTGCTCCACTACAGCCCCATCGATGAGAATGGGGGTGTGCTTGGTCCACCTTTTCCTGTAGTCCACAATCATTTTCTTAGTCTTGGTTACGTTGAGGGATAGGTTGTTATTCTGGCACCACCCGGCCCTCTTCCTCCCGATAGACTGTTTCGTCGTTGTCAGTGATCAGGCAGACACTGGTGTGTCGGAGTGTTGGAGTCGTGCCTGGCCATGCAGTCGTGGGTGAACAGGGAGTACAGCAAGGGACTGAGCACGCATCCCTGGGGAGCTCCCGTGTTGAGGATCAGAGTGGCAGTTGTGTTGCTACCTACCCTCTCCACCTGGGGGCGGCCCGTCAGGAAGTCCAGGACCAGTTGCAGATGGAGGTATTTAGTCCCAGGATCCTTAGCTTAGTGATGAGCTTTGAGGGTACTATGGTGTTGAACGCTGAGCTGTAGTCAATGAATAGCATTCTCACATAAGTGTTCCTTTTGTCCAGGTGGGAATGATTGCATCATCTGTGGATCTGTTTGGGCGGTATGCTAATTGGAGTGGGTCTAGGGTTTCTGGGATAATGGTGTTGATGTGAGCCATTACCAACCTTTCAAAGCACTTCATGGCAAAAGACGTGAGTGCTACGGGTCTGTAGTAATTTAGGCAAGTTGCCTTTGTGTTTTTGGGCACAGGGACTATGGTGGTCTGCTTGAAACATGTTGGTATTACAGACTTAATCAGGGACATGTTGAAAATGTCAGTGAAGACACCTGTCAGTTGGTCAGCACATGCCCGGAGCACACGTACTGAGAATGTCTTGACTTCCACCGAAGTCGGTCCCTCTCCTTGTTTGGCCGGTGTTCGGCGGTCGACGTGACCAACCTTCTAGCCATCACTGATCCATTTTTTATTTTTTATTAGTTTTGTCTTGTCGTCCTTCACACCTGGTTCCAATCTCATCAATTACATGTTGTGTATTTAACCCTCTGTTTCCCCTCAGGCCCTTGTCAGAGATTGTTTGATTCTTTGATTCTGTTTTGTGCAAGTCATGTTTTGGTGTGCGACGGGTTTCTTACCCACTTATATTATTTTTTGTATATTTTGATTTTGGGAGTTCTATGAGCACTTATTAAACCTTTATACCAAGTTCGTTCTCCTGCGCCTGACTTCCCTGCCACCAAAATGTACCCATTACAGAATCTCCGACCATAACTATGGAGTCAGCAGGAGAGGGTACCCCGGCCATTGAGGTGGAGAAGCGAGTCCAGGAGCATGCAGTTATGCTGTCACGAATCCCGCTTCCTGAGTCTGTGTTTGCCTGTGTATCTGTCCTGGAGTGTGTTTCCGGTGTCCTGGAACGCACCCTGTCTGGTTGCCGGGTGAATTAGCTTGTTGGGAGATCGATGTTCACCCGCACCTGTATCCCATCAGTAATCTGCACACCTGTCCTGATCATCACCTCTCCCCTTCAAAAGCTCTGACCTGACATCCATTCCCTGCCGGATCGTTAGCCATGAACAGTATGTTGTGTCAAAGTATCAGCCACAAGTTGGATAGAATTTGTTTTGTTGGTTTTTACGTATTGCTTGCCTTAAACTTATCTCCGTTTGTTCTGTCTTCAGTTACTCACCCGGATCATTTACCCCATTCCCGCCTGGTCGTCGGAGGATTCCGCTACCCCATTGGATCCACCTATTTACTCCCATCAACTCACCACTGCTGTCCGCTACGCCACCTGGATATATCTACCCATTCACTTTCACTTGTAAATAAATACTCACCTTCTTCCTACTCTCCTTGTCCTGGTCTGCTTCTGGGTTCGATTTTGAAAGAACGTGACATATGCTTTACCATCTTGGCGCCGCCGTGGATCGTGTTGTCCAGAAGATGGACCGCTGGGAGCGACAGGGCCTCCAGCACAACCGGGGTCTCCCCTGAGCCCCCCTTTCCCATCTGAACTCAGTGGGATCTGGCTCTCCTTGCCCCAGGAGTACTACGGGAGGGCTGCAAACTGTCAGAGGTTCTTGTTACAGTTAGACCTCTTTCTGGCCACTGTCCACCCGGCTTCTTCGGACCTTGAGATGGTGTCCGCCCTCATCTTGTGCCTCACCGGGAGAGCCCTGGAGTGGGCCAACGCCATGTAGAGAGAGGGAATTGCGGCGTTGGACCAATTTGAGGAGTTTACCCGCCGTTTCCAGGCAGTCTTCGACCACCCGACTGAGTGTAGAGCGGCGGGTGAGCGCCTCTACCATCTGAGGCAGGAGACGAGGAGCGCCCAGGAGTTCGCACTGGAGTTTCGGACCCTGGCTGCCGGCGCAGGATGGAACAACAGGGCCCTAATCGACCAATACCCCTGCAGTCTGCCCGAGGACGTCCGTCGGGAGCTGGCCTGCAGAGACACCACCCTCACGTTTGACCAGCTGGTGGACCTGTCCATCCAACCTGCTGGCTACTCGCGGACGTTCAGATCGGCGTCTGGTGGTTCCATCCTCCCGCACTCCCTCTCCGATAGCCATGGAACTGGGAGGGGTGGTGCGCAGGGAGAACGGAGGGGGTTCATGCTTGTGTACGTACCATCTGTGGCCGCAGAGGTCACACTGCCGGTCGGTGCTGGGTTGGTTCCTCTGGGAAGCGAGGCAGCAGACATGGCGCTCTGGTGTCACCCCAGGTGAGCCGGCACCACTCTCACCCAGAGCCCTCTGTTGTTTATATGTTTGTGCCTGTCACGTTCCCTGAGTTTTCCCCGCATTCCCAGCATAAGGTGTTCGTCGATTCAGGCGCGGTTGGGAATTTTATTGATAGAGCTTTAGCCTATAGTTTAGGGATTCCCATTGTTCCTGTGGATGTGCCCTTCCCTGTTCACGCCTTAGATAGTCGACCATTAGGGTCAGGGTTGATTAGGAAGGTCCCTGCGCCTTTGGGCATGGTGGCGCAGGGGGGTCATATGGAGAAGACTGTATGTCAAGGCTCAGAAGTTCCTGTTCTTCCAACAGTCCATCTCCTTCCTAGGGTATCGCATTTCCACTTCAGGGGTGGAGATGGAGAGTGACCGCATTGCAGCCGTGCGTAATTGGCCGACTACCACCATGTTAAAGGAGGTGCAGCGGTTCATAGGGTTTGCCAAATACTACCGGAGGTCAGGTGGCGGCTCCCATTACCTCACTGCTGAAGCGGGGCCCAGTGCGCTTGCAGTGGTCAGCTGAGGCGGACAGGACTTTTAGTCACCTGAGGGCTCTGTTTACCTCGGCTCCCTTGTTGGCCCATCCGGATCCCTCTTTGCCGTTCATAGTGGAGGTGGACGCGTCCAAGGCTGGGATAGGAGCGGTGCTCTCTCAGCGCTTGGGTACGCCACCGAAACTATGATATGGGTGCCCGGGAGCTGTTGGCTGTCGTCAAGGCCTTGAAGGCATGGAGACATTGGCTTGAGGGGGATAAACACCCTTTTCTCATCTGGACTGACCACCGCAATCTGGAGTACATCCGGGCGGCGAGGAGACTGAACCCTCGACAGGCAAGGTGGGCCATGTTTTTCACCTGTTTTGTATTTACCCATTCCTACAGACCAGGCTCTCAGAACGTTAAGGCAGGCACATTGTCCCGGCTGTATGACACAGAGGAGCGGCCCATTGATCCCACTACCATACTTCCGGCCTCTTGCCTGGTGGCACCGGTAGTGTGGGAGATGGACACGGACATTGAGCAGGCGTTGCGTACAGAGCCCGCTCCCCTTCAGTGTCCGGCTGCGCGTCTGTACATTCCATCTTCTGTCCGCGACCGGCTAATCTATTGGGCCCATACGTCACCCTCTGGCCATCCTGGTATCGGTCGGACGGTGCGCTGACTTAGTGGGAAGTACTGGTGGCCCACTTTAGCTAAGTACTTGAGGGTTTATGTTACCTCCTGCACGGTGTGCGCCCGGTGCAAGTCTCCTAGACACCTGCCCAGAGGTAAGTTACAACCCTTACCCGTTCCACAATGGCCATGGTCACACTTGTCGGTGGATTTTCTGACTGATCTTCCTCCTTCACAGGGTAACACCACGATCCTGGTCGTTGTGGAGCGTTTCTCTATGTCATCTCTTCACTTTGCCCGTCTCCCTACAGCCCTACAGACTGCGGAGGTTCTATTTCCACACATCTTCTGGCACTACAGGGTGCCTGAGGATATAGTGTCTGATCGGGGTCCCCAGTTCACGTCGAGGGTCTGGAGAACGTTCATGGAATACCTGGGGGTCTCGGTCAGCCTTACCTCAGGTTTTCACGCCGAGAGTAACGGGCAGGTGCGGTCTTATTGCCAGGACCGGCTGGGGGAGTAGGCAGCGTTCGTGCCCTGAGCAGGGATGGCCCAGAACTCACTCCGCCACTCCTCCACTAACCTTTCTCCCTTCCAGTGTATATTGGGGTATCAGCCGGTTCTTGCTCCTTGGCATCAAAGTCAGACCGAAACTCCTGCGGTGGACGACTGGTTCCGGCACACGGAGGAAACATGGGACGCCGCCCATGTCCATCTTCAGAGCACCGTACTGCGCCAGAAAGTTGACGCAGAGTGCCACCGCAGTGAGGTCCCGTGTTCACACCGGGGTACTGGGTCTGGCTCTCAACCTGAAACCTGCCCCTCCGCCTGCCCTGTCGGAAGCTGGGTCCGCGGTTTGTGGGGCTATTTAAAGTCCTGAGGAGAGTGAACGAGGTATGTTACAGGTTACAGCTTCCCCCCAATTACCGCATTAACCCCTCGTTCCATGTAGGGTTAGGGTTAGGGTCTCTCATCAGGCCGGTGGTGGCTGGCCCGCTCCAGGAGTCTGAGGTGCGGGAGGTTCCTCCGCCACCTGGACAACGAGGGGGCCCCGGCGTACTCCATTCGTTCCATACTGGATTCAAGACGTCAGGAGAGATGGAGGAGAGATGCTGGGTTCCGGTGGAGGACGTGTTGGAACCTTCTATACTGCGAGATTCCCACCGTCTCCATCCGGATCGCCCTGCGCTTCACCCTCCGGGTCACCCGAGTTCGGTGCTGAGGGGGGGGGGAACTGTCACGACTTCCTCCGAAGTCGGGTCATCTCCTTGTTCGGCCGGTGTCCGACCTTCTAGCCATCACTGATCCATTTTTTATTTTCCATTGGTTTTGTCTTGTCTTCCTTCACACCTGGTTCCAATCCCATCAAGTACATGTTATGTATTTAACCCTCTGTTTCCCCTCATGTCCTTGTCGGAGATTGTTTGATTCCCTTCAGAAGGCATTTTCTCAAAAGTGGCGTCACAAGTTTATCAACATTCAAAGCAGAATTACTTTCTCTTTGTTCCTTCAACTGCAGTGTATGATATACACATTTCTATCTCGGAGTCTCTACTGTTAAATTGGTGGTTATGTCACACATTTATGCCATATTTTTGAACCCTTCATAAAGCATGATATACAGTTATAGATGATTTGTAATGCATGTATGTACTGTTTATGAAGGCTTTATGAAGGCGTTATAATCTGTATGTCTTTTAAAGTGGGACCAAATGATCAACCATATGCACTGTGAAATATTCAAGGCTGAGATGAATTCAAATGAGTTGCACATTTCTTACTAATAGTGCATAACCATCATTTCAATGAATGCCATTTCAAACTATATAAAATATGATTTTTTTCAAGGATATTCAAATGATGTTGTAGTAGGTATGGTATTATAAAAAATAATGAAGCAATTCCTTATACACTTGTGCATTAATTGTTTAAAACCATAAAACAAACTGCAGTATATTTGAGCATACAGTGTTTCAGTCTTTTTAAATATATTCTGCAAAGACTGACTTTGATTTCTATGTGTTAAATCCCACTGGAATGCAGTCTTCCACACATCCATTGACTTAATCAAAGATGCAATCCACAATAGGGGAAACAGCTCCACTGTCAGCCTTAAGGCCATTGTCATTGTTTCTGTTTTGTTGACGAAGCATAGCTGGGGATCATTGAGCAACGTCATAAAAAACAATTGCAGTACATATGCTACAGTTCTATCACGCGTGCAATGATGTCAGAGGGGAAACAAACTGTGTGTGTTGTTTGCAGTAACTTCTTTGTTGTTGTTAAATCGCTAACAGACATGGCAGTTTCACCATTAAGGATTCCAGCTTTAATGTCTTCTGCTCAAATTACACCATTAACATTTCAATATTCTTCCACAGTTCAGGCTGAAGACTGCTCTCATGGCAACTGCCATAAATGTATAATTAAGCTTGTGTTCCATATGCAATATGAAATGAGTGTGTGGGCTTTGGGGATAACACAGTTTGCATAAAAAGAAGAGGATAAAAACTTGTTGAACTACAATGTGTTACTGAACTTATAAACACTGTAGTATATACTGCAGTGTGCATTCATAATATATACTGAACAAGTATATAAATGCAACATGCAACAATTTCTCAGATTTGACTGAGTTACAGTTCATCTGAGAAAATCATTCAATTGAAATTAATGCATTAGGCCCTAATCTATGGATTCCACATGCCTGGGAATACAGATATGCATCTGTTAGTCACAGATACCTTTAAATAAAATGGGCCTCACAATGGTCCTCAGGAGCTCGTCACGGTATTTCTGTGCATTCAAATTGCCGTTATTCGTTATTAGCTTATGCCTACCAATACCATAACCACACAGGCACCATGGGACACACTGTTCATGACGTTGACATCAGCAATCCGCTCACCCACACGACGTCATACACATGGTCTGCAGTTGTGTGTCCAGTTGTAAGTACTCTCAAATTCTCTAAAACGACATTGGAGGCGGCCTATGGTACAGAAATGAACATTCAATTCTCTGGCAACAGCTCTGGTGGACATTCCCCCATGTCAGCATGCCAATTGCATGTCTCAAGTTTTGCGGGGGCATCTGTGGCATTGTGTTGTGTGATAAAACTGCACATTTTAGGGTGGCCTTTTGTTGTCCCCAGCACAAGGTGCACCCGTTTATTGATCATGCTGTTTAATCAGCTTCTTGATATGCCACACCTGTCAGGTGGATGGATTATCTTGGCAAAGGGGAAATGCTCACTAACAGGGATGTAACCAAATTTGTGCCCAAAATTTGAGAAAAATACGCTTTTTGGGCGTATGGAACATTTCTGGGATCTTTTTAATTTCAGCCCAGGAAACATGGGACCAACACTTTACATGTACAATTTTTGTTCAGTGTATAAAATATACATGTTTGTGATGAGGTTATAACAGATAATAAACTTCACAAATATAATTATCCAACAAGCTAGCCATATATTTTGTCAAATAGAAAACAAAGCAATAATGCTATCATATAATTAATCTCAAAGTGACCGATACCTCACTACAGACGTAAAGAGTAGGAAAAGTGAGGAAAGTTATTGTCAGGCAGACCCAGGTCTAAGCTATTGTCAGTGTTGGAGGCAAGGGTGGAATCCCCAGACACCCTTCACCCCCTTTAGCGTGGCAGCCCACCCAGCCACCGAGTCAGTGAATGTCATTCCATCTTCCCCCAAAAGATTATAGGAAAATAGATCACTGAATGTGTCACGCCCTGGCTATAGAGAGGTTTTTATTCTCTATTTTGGTTAGGCCGGGGTGTGACTAGGGTGGGCATTCTATGTTCATTTTCTATGTTTTGGATTTCTGTGTTGTTTGGCCAGGTGTGGTTCTCAATCAGAGGCAGCTGTCTTTCGTTGTCTCTGATTGAGAACCATACTTAGGTAGCCTTTTCCCTCCTGGGTTTTGTGGGTAGTTGCTTTCTGTTTTTGTGTCTGCACCATACAGAACTGTTCCGGTTGTTCTCTTTGTTGTTTTATTATTCAGTGTTCAGTTCAACTAATAAAAGATGAACATGTACCACGCTGCACCTTGGTCCTCACCTTCTTCCAACAGCGGTTACAGAATGATTTAATGTGCCAAGAGTTTGGGAACTGTAACTTAAATACCGTGATTATTTAATACCGTTTAACTGTTGCAGAGGCCACATGATACATTTAAAGGGAGGGCATTATTAAGTCCTCACCTTCGCGGTTTGTCCGGTTTCAGGACCATCCTGGTGGGAACAGAGCGAGATATTTAGGATCGTTTGGGAATTCGGGAATACCTGCGTTAATAATTCAATGGGATTTTATTTCAGATTTATCGTGGCAGTACCTCCTCAGCCTCACTTGTATCTCAAAGGTTTATCATTTGTTTGTTTTGTTTCTGTCCTTCGGCATGAGCCCTATTCACACTTTAGTGTCTCTGTCACATGAAAGCTGTGTGTGGAAAATGATTCTCTTTGGAAAGTTGGCAGATTCAGTTAACAGCATCATCACCCATGCATTTACAATACAGTTAAATTAGAGCACATTACAGGACCCATATATATATATATATATATATTTACATTTAAGTCATTTAGCTGACGCTCTTATCCAGAGCGACTTACAAATTGGTGCATTCACCTTATGACATCCAGTGGAACAGCCACTTTACAATAGTGCATCTAAATATTTTAAGGGGGGGGGGTGAGAAGGATTACTTTATCCTATCCTAGGTATTCCTTAAAGAGGTGGGGTTTCAGGTGTCTCCGGAAGGTGGTGATTGACTCCGCTGTCCTGGCGTCGTGAGGGAGTTTGTTCCACCATTGGGGAGCCAGAGCAGCGAACAGTTTTGACTGAGCTGAGCGGGAACTGTACTTCCTCAGTGGTAGGGAAGCGAGCAGGCCAGAGGTGGATGATGAACGCAGTGCCCTTATTTGGGTGTAGGGCCTGATCAGAGCCTGGAGGTACTGAGGTGCCGTTCCCCTCACAGCTCCGTAGGCAAGCACCATGGTCTTGTAGCGGATGCGAGCTTCAACTGGAAGCCAGTGGAGAGAGCGGAGGAGCGGGGTGATGTGAGAGAACTTGGGAAGGTTGAACACTAGACGGGCTGCGGCGTTCTGGATGAGTTGTAGGGGTTTAATGGCACAGGCAGGGAGCCCAGCCAACAGCGAGTTGCAGTAATCCAGACGGGAGATGACAAGTGCCTGGATTAGGACCTGCGCCACTTCCTGTGTGAGGCAGGGTCGTACTCTGCGGATGTTGTAGAGCATGAACCTACAGGAACGGACCACCGCCTTGATGTTAGTTGAGAACGACAGGGTGTTGTCCAGGATCACGCCAAGGTTCTTAGCGCTCTGGGAGGAGGACACAATGGAGTTGTCAACCGTGATGGCGAGATCATGGAACGAGCAGTCCTTCCCCGGGAGGAAGAGCAGCTCCGTCTTGCCGAAGTTCAGCTTGAGGTGGTGATCCGTCATCCACACTGATATGTCTGCCAGACATGCAGAGATGCGATTCGCCACCTGGTCATCAGAAGGGGGAAAGGAGAAGATTAGTTGTGTGTCGTCTGCATAGCAATGATAGGAGAGACCATGTGAGGTTATGACAGAGCCAAGTGACTTGGTGTATAGCGAGAATAGGAGAGGCCCTAGAACAGAGCCCTGGGGGACACCAGTGGTGAGAGCGCGTGGTGAGGGGACAGATTCTCGCCACGCCACCTGGTAGGAGTGACCTGTCAGGTAGGACGCAATCCAAGCGTGGGCCGCGCCGGAGATGCCCAACTCGGAGAGGGTGGAGAGGAGGATCTGATGGTTCACAGTATCGAAGGCAGCCGATAGGTCTAGAAGGATGAGAGCAGAGGAGAGAGAGTTAGCTTTAGCGGTGCGGAGCGCCTCTGTGATACAGAGAAGAGCAGTCTCAGTTGAATGACTAGTCTTGAAACCTGACTGATTTGGATCAAGAAGGTCATTCTGAGAGAGATAGCGGGAGAGCTGGCCAAGGACGGCACGTTCAAGAGTTTTGGAGAGAAAAGAAAGAAGGGATACTGGTCTGTAGTTGTTGACATCGGAGGGATCGAGTGTAGGTTTTTTCAGAAGGGGTGCAACTCTCGCTCTCTTGAAGACGGAAGGGACGTAGCCAGCGGTCAGGGATAAGTTGATGAGCGAGGTGAGGTAAGGGAGAAGGTCTCCGGAAATGGTCTGGAGAAGAGAGGAGGGGATAGGGTCGAGCGGGCAGGTTGTTGGGCGGCCGGCCGTCACAAGACGTGAGATTTCATCTGGAGAGAGAGGGGAGAAAGAGGTCAGAGCACAGGGTAGGGCAGTGTGAGCAGAACCAGCGGTGTCGTTTGACTTAGCAAACGAGGATCGGATGTCGTCGACCTTCTTTTCAAAATGGTTGACGAAGTCATCTGCAGAGAGGGAGGAGGGGGGAGGAGGATTCAGGAGGGAGGAGAAGGTGTCAAAGAGCTTCCTAGGGTTAGAGGCAGATGCTTGGAATTTAGAGTGGTAGAAAGTGGCTTTAGCAGCAGAGACAGAGGAGGAAAATGTAGAGAGGAGGGAGTGAAAGGATGCTAGGTCCGCAGGGAGGCGAGTTTTCCTCCATTTCCGCTCGGCTGCCCGGAGCCCTGTTCTGTGAGCTCGCAATGAGTCTTCAAGCCACGGAGCGGGAGGGGAGGACCGAGCCGGCCTGGAAGATAGGGGACATAGAGAGTCAAAGGATGCAGAAAGGGAGGAGAGGAGGGTTGAGGAGGCAGAATCAGGAGATAGGTTGGAGAAGGTTTGAGCAGAGGGAAGAGATGATAGGATGGAAGAGGAGAGAGTAGCAGGGGAGAGAGAGCGAAGGTTGGGACGGCGCGATACCATCCGAGTAGGGGCAGTGTGGGAAGTGTTGGATGAGAGCGAGAGGGAAAAGGATACAAAGTAGTGGTCGGAGACTTGGAGGGGAGTTGCAATGAGGTTAGTGGAAGAACAGCATCTAGTAAAGATGAGGTCGAGCGTATTGCCTGCCTTGTGAGTAGGGGGGGAAGGTGAGAGGGTGAGGTCAAAAGAGGAGAGGAGTGGAAAGAAGGAGGCAGAGAGGAATGAATCAAAGGTAGACGTGGGGAGGTTAAAGTCGCCCAGAACTGTGAGAGGTGAGCCGTCCTCAGGAAAGGAGCTTATCAAGGCATCAAGCTCATTGATGAACTCTCCGAGGGGACCTGGAGGGCGATAAATGATAAGGATGTTAAGCTTGAAAGGGCTGGTAACTGTGACAGCATGAAATTCAAAGGAGGCGATAGACAGATGGGTAAGGGGAGAAAGAGAGAATGACCACTTGGGAGAGATGAGGATCCCGATGCCACCACCCCGCTGACCAGAAGCTCTCGGGGTGTGCGAGAACACGTGGGCGGACGAAGAGAGAGCAATAGAAGTAGCAGTGTTATCTGTGGTGATCCATGTTTCTGTCAGTGCCAAGAAGTCGAGGGACTGGAGGGAGGCATAGGCTGAGATGAACTCTGCCTTGTTGGCTGCAGATTGGCAGTTCCAGAGGCTACCGGAGACCTGGAACTCCATGTGGGTCGTGCGAGCTGGGATCACCAGATTAGGGTGGCAGCGGCCACGCGGTGTGGAGCGTTTGTATGGTCTGTGCAGAGAGGAGAGAACAGGGATAGACAGACAAATAGTTGACAGGCTACAGAAGAGGCTACGCTAATGCAAGGAGATTGGAATGACAAGTGGACTACACGTCTCGAATGTTCAGAAAGTTAAGCTTACGTAGCAAGAATCTAATTGACTAAAATTATTAAAATGATACAGTACTGCTGAAGTAGGCTAGCTGGCAGTGGCTGCGTTGTTCACTTTGTAGGCTAGCTGGCAGTGGCTGCGTTGTTGACACTACAATAATCAAGTCGTTCCGTTGAGTGTAATAGTTTCTACAGTGCTACAGTATATATATATATAATTCATTTTCCATAGTAGGCATCGGGAATTGAGGATACAAATGTATCACTAAGAGCAATGAGAATACAGAGGATTATCTGTATGGAAAAAAAATATTTGGTGACAACATGGAAGTCTATGAAATTATGATTTTTAACATATCTCCTTCTCAGGTTAGTGGTGTGCGATTTAGTTTGTCACATATCGCAGAGAGCGTTGCTTGATCCATCCCGCAATATTAGGACTTTAGATCACAACTAATCTGTCATGCCTTGGTCATTGTATTTTGTGTTTTTGTTATATGTTTGGGTAGGCCAGGGTGTGACATGGGTTTATATGTTGTATTCGTATTGGGGTTTGTATTATTTGGGATCGCGGCTGATTAGGGGTGTTGTTAGGCTTGGCTGCCTGAGGCGATTCTCAATCAGAATCAGGTGCTTATCGTTGTCTCTGATTGGGAACCGTATTTAGGCAGCCTGAGTTTCGCTTTGTATTTCGTGGGTGTTTGTTCCTGTCTCTGTGTTGTAGTCACCAGATAGGCTGTAATTAGTTTCACGTTCCGTTCTGTTGTTTTTGTATTTAGTTTCAGTTATTTCATGTACAGCGATTCTTTCAGTCATGAGTAACCTACACGCTGCATTTCGGTCCGACTCTCTTCTTTCAACAGACGAACGCCGTTACAGAAACACCCACCTCTCACGGACCGAGCAGCGTGTAAACTGGCAACGACGTAGACAGCTGGAGCAGAAAAAGGAGGACGAATTATTCGGAGAATGGACATGGGAAGACGTGTTGGATGGTAAAGGTTGTTACACTTGGGAGGAGATATTGGCCGGAAGAGATCGCCTCCCATGGGAACAGGTGGAGGCACTAAGGTGAGCAGAGGCAGCCGGAGATAGGAGCCGACGATACGAGGGAACACGGTTGGCAAGGAAACCTGAAAAGCAGCCCCAAAAAAATATTGGGGGGGCTAGAAGGGAGAATAGTTATGCCAGGTAGGAGACCTGCGCAAACTCCCTGTGCTCACCGTTGGGCTATAGAGACCGGGCAGGCACCGTGTTATGCTATGGAGCGCACAGTGTTTTCAGTGCGGGAGCATAGCCCGGTGCGGCACATACCAGCCCTTCCTATTGGCCGGGCTAGAGTGGGCATCGAGCCAGGTAAGCTTGGGCAGGCTCGGTGCTCAAGAGCTCCAATGCGCCTGCACTGTCCGGTCTGTCCAGTACCACCTCCACACCCCAGCCCTCCGGTAGCAGCTCCCCGCACCAGGCTTCCTGTGCGTGTCCTCGGCCCAGTACCACCAGTGCCAGCACCACGCATCAGGCCTACAGTGCACCTCGCCTGTTCAGCGCTATCAGAGCTTTTCTCCTCTCCCGCGCTGCCTGAGTCTCCCGCCTGTCCGGCGCCGCTGCCGGAGTCTCCCGTCTGACCGGAGCCGCTGCCGGAGTCTCCCGCCTGTCCGGCTCCGCTGCCGGAGTCTCCCGCCTGTCCGGCGCCGCTGCCAGAGTCTCCCGCCTGTCCGGCGCCAGAGCCCCTCAGCCCCTCAGCCCAGAGGCGCCAGAGCCCCTCTGCCCAGCGCCGCCAGTCTACCCAGCGCCGCCAGTCTGCCCAGCGTCGCCAGTCTGTCAGGATCAGTTAGATCCACCAGTCAGCCAGGATCCACCAGTCTGCCAGGATCCGCCAGAAGTGCCAGTCAGCCAGGATCCACCAGAAGTGCCAGTCGGCCAGGATCTGCCAGTCGGCCAGGATCTGCCAGTCGGCCAGGATAATCCAGGCAGTCAGGATCCGCCAGGATCCGCCAGTCAGCCAGGATCCGCCAGTCAGCCAGGATCCGCCAGTCAGCCAGGATCTGCCAGATCTGCTAGTCAGCCAGGATCCGCCAGAAGTGCCCGTCGGCCAGGATCTGCCAGTCGGCCAGGATCTGCCAGTCGGCCAGGATCTGCCAGTCGGCCAGGATCCGCAAGTCAGCCAGGATCCGCCAGTCAGCCAGGGTCCGCCAGTCAGCCAGGATCCGCCAGTCAGCCAGGATCTGCCAGATCTGCTAGTCAGCCAGGATTCGCCAGTCAGCCAGGATCTGCCAGAACCACCAGCAAGCCAGGATCTGGTAGATCCATCAACCTGCCTGAGTTTCCTCTGACTCCTGAGCTTTCTCTCACTCCTGAGCTTTCTCTCATTCCCGAGCTTTCTCTCACTCCAGAGCTTTCTCTCACCCCCGAGCTTCCCCTCAGTCCCGAGCTGCCTCAGTCCGGAGCTGTCCTTCAGTCCCGATCTGCTCCTCAGTCCAGTGGGGTTCTGGGTGAGGAATACTAGGCCATGGTCGGCTGCGAGGGTGGTCTATCCAGGGACGCGAGGAGTGGGGACTAAGACATTGACTGAGTGGGTTCCACGTCCCGCGCCGGAGCCGCCACCATGGACAGACGCCCACCCGGACCCTCCCTATTGTTTTGAGGTGCGTTCGGGAGTCCGCACCTTAGGGGTGGGGGATTCTGTCACGCCCTGGTCTAAGTATTTTGTGTTTTTCTTCATGTATTGGGTCAGGCCAGGGTGTGGCATGGAGTTTTTGTATTGTGGTGTGTTTTGTCTTGGGGTTTTGGTGTGTATGTATTTGGGATTGTAGCTAGTGGGGTTATCTAGCAAAGTCTATGGCTGTTTGGAGTGGTTCTCAATCAGAGGCAGGTGCTTATCGTTGTCTCTGATTGGGAACCATATTTAGGCAGCCATATTCTTTGAGTTTGTTGTGGGTGATTGTCCTTAGTGTCTTGATGTCCTTAGTCTGTGTTAGTTTGCACCAGTTAAGGCTGTTTCGGTTTTCACTACGTTTATTGTTTTGTTGAGTTTGTGTTTTGGATTCGTGTTACGTTGTGTGATTAAACATGGATCGCAATATACACGCTGCAGTTTGGTCCGACTCTCCTTCACCACATGAAAACCGTGACAGAAACAGTCCCGTGTGGCACAAACACTGACACTGAAAATAATCACCCACAACTCAAAAGTGAAACCAGGCTACCTAAGTATGGTTCTCAATCAGGGACAACGAATGACAGCTGCCTCTGATTGAGAACCATACCAGGCCAAACACAGAAATCCCAAATCATAGAAAAAGGAACATAGACAACCCACCCAACTCACACCCTGACCATACTAAACAAGACATAACATAAATAATTAAGGTCAGAACGTGACAATCGTGAAATGCTTACTTACAAGCCCTTAACCAACAATGCAGTTCAAGAAATATAGTTAAGAAAATGTAATAAAGTTTTAAAAAATACAATCAAAAAGTTGCACAACAAAATGACAGAACAATAATGAGGCTATATAGAGGGGGTACCGAGTCAATATGCGGGGGTACAGGTTAGTCGAGGTAATTTGGAAAGTGACTATGCATAGATAATAAACAGAGAGTAGCAGCAGTGGTGGCAGGACTACTTAAATCTAGCCCCTCAAGTCAAAGAAAATTATATTAGATTATTCCCAGCTTTTTGCAAACACATGAAATTATTTTCTGTGTCGGGCCGCCAAGCGAGCTAGGTGCCATTTGAACATTACCATATATATCACAGGTTATGCAGAATGACAGAGCCTGTGAAATGATAAGCTGCCTGCCTGTCAGACCCTGCCTGGTATTGCAAGGAGTACCTGTTCTTGTATTGTTCCAGCAGGTGGGGATCTTCTGTTGGCTCTCGATGCAACTATCCTGAGTAATGTCTCTTATTCCAATGCAGATCTACAGGCTGAATAAGTGTGAGGTTGATGTAGAACTGTCCTCTCTAAGCCTCTGTTGCTGTGTTGTTTTACTTTCTTTCACTAACCCACTCACACAGGCGCCGACTCACTTCAATTCAATTGGTTATTCACATAGTCAGTCAGTCATTAATTATTTACTCATTTTCTCTCTCTGTAACACACCCAAAAGAACATTAAGGATATATGGCTTACATTATTCTAAATAATGCAGTACTTGAATAGTAATTAATCTTTTTATTCTTTTTTTGTCTGATATGGTCCAGAAATGAGCAACGGAAGCAAGATTAAATTCAGACCCTATGCTGTAAATGTCAGCTACAGTATTACCTGTATGGCGATGGTGAGGGAGGAGGCCTGGAAGTGTTTCTCTACCTAGTTAGCCACTCTCTGGGTGGTTGTAAAGAGGTCAGCCACCTCGGGCCGCAGCAGACACACCATCAAATCTGAGAGGCAGACTAGTTAAGGAAACCACAGACTGCGAGAGAGGTAAGGGAACTAAGTCAGAGAAAAAAATAACTGGGGAATGAGATAAGGCGGAATCCTAAATTGACACACAAGCATGTTATTTGAAATTGTACATTCTGTTTTTGCTGCCATTGCCTTGAGGCGAGTCAAATTAACTCACATGTGATGGTTTATTAGATAGTTTTGTACAATTTGTTCAACAAGATAAGGCATTTGAACATAAACAATATTTTTATCAAAATGCGTTTTTTGGTGGAAATGCCTTCTGGAAAATGTGAACTTTCATGTGCCTTAATAACAAACCTGTATGCCAACTGTAAATATGAATAAAAATTACAAGCTCAGTTGGTTTAGCCACAGAAAAAGTGAGAAACCTTCCCGCTAGCCATATTTGGCTGAGATAATGGATATGCAGGAAAAGATTATGGGAAAATATTATGGTTCACTGTTTTATATTTGATATTCCTCAAATAGCCACATTTGCTTTGATAACAGCTTTGCACACTCTTGGCATTCTCTCAACCAGCTTCACCAGGAATGCTTTTCCAACAGTCTTGATAGAGTTCCCATATATGGTGACCACTTGTTGGCTGCTTTTTCTTCACTCGGTCCAACTCATCCCAAACCATCTCAATTTGGTTGATGTTGGGGGTTTGTGGAGACCAGGTCATCTGATGCAGCAAACCATCACTGTCCTTCTTGGTAAAATAGCCCTTATACAGTCTTTAGGTGTGTTGGGTCATTGTCTTGTTGAAAAACAAATGATAGTCCCACTAAGCCCAAACCAGATGGGATGGAGTATTGCTGCAGAATGCTTTGGTAACCATGCTGGTTAAGTGTGCCTTGAATTGTAAATAAATCACTGACAGTGTCACCAGAAAATGAACCCCACACCATGTCACCTTCTCCTCCATGATTTAAGGTGGGAAATACAAATGCAGAGATTATCCATTCACCCACAGCACATCTCACAAAGACACAGTGGTTGGAACAAAAAATCTCAAATTTGGAGAACAAAGGACAAATTTCCACTGGTCAAATGTCCAATTGCTCGTGTTTCTTGGCCAAAGTAAGTCTCTTCTTCTTATTGGTGTCCTTTAGTAATGGTTTCTTTGCAGCATTTCGACCATGAAGGCCTGATTCTTACAGTCTCCTCTGAACAGTTGATGTTGAGATGTGTCTGCTACTTGAACTCTGTGAAGCATTTATTTGGGCTGCAATTTTGAGGTTGCTAACTCAAATGAACTTTTCCTCTGCACTATAGGTAACTCTGGGTCTTCCATTCCTGTGGCGGTCCTCATGAGAGCCAGTTTCATCATAGCGCTTGTGTCACGCCTGCTCCAGCTCTTGCCTCCTGGCGCTCGAGGGCGCTAGGCTCCCCAGCATTGCGCACTCCTGCCATCATTACGCACATCTGCTTTCCTCTCATCATGCGCATCAGCGATTATTGGACTCACCTGGACTCAATCACCTCTGTGATTACCTTCCCAAAATCTGGCTGGTTCCCCACTGTGATCCCTACTTCTGCATTAATATTGTTATTTCTTTGTATACCCGTGTGCTGACGCTGTTTCTGTCCTGTTACCTGTCTGTTCCGCATTGTGGGTGTTTTATTTAACTTTTGTACACCTGTGGTGTTGCCGGACAAAAAAGGCTGGTCATTAGAAATTAATGGGTGAGACTACAATCAGTGTATAATATGTAGTTCAGGCACATGCCCATTCATCAGATGGACACACTTCCTCTCCCAGACCCCCACATGCATTTGTGTTTGAGCACACACACCTCACTTCTTGGCTTCCATGGCAACCCCCACGGAACTATTCCCCAATGGAATATTTCCCTCACGGGAACCACACCTGTTGGAATTCTCACAAACAATCACAATATTGTTTCAATAATATATATAACTTTTCTCGCAGCACTGGTATATATATGTTTTGAGGCCTTGCTCACAATTCACTCTGTGGCAGCACAATGACCAAACGATATACTGTATGTGAGGCTCTTGATCAAATCTTTGACCATGACACTGTTGTTAAACTTTGACACAAAGTCTTCTGTGATAAATAGCACAATATGTTTCATCTGAGTATTTGTTATAGTCAAAATAATCCATACATGATGCTTTTTTTACTCAAAAACAAGTTGTATGAGCTCAGGTCAATTAGGCCTACATGCCATATATAACACATTGTAATTGTAATTTTCACAAGAACTTAAGTTGATAAAAAGACCTAACACAACATTAGGTGATAATATATGGCTTATTATGGATTTATCATCAGCTATAATGGGGCGGTCATTTTGGACCGGGAACACAGAATGAATTAACTTGAAATTAACACAACAGGATGGTTAAATGTTCAACTCCCCGTACCTGCTTCTCATCTCCGGTGTTGGTCCTTACAGAATGCAGAAGCTATCATATGAAGCATCAGGGAGTGCTGACGTTCTGGTTGGTGGTGATGTAGTGTCCGGGGCCCGACAATGATGGAACCAGGGGTGCCTCGAGAGGTTTCTTGGGGAAGGCGCCCATCCCACGTCAGGCCTCAGCCGGATCGTCAGGTTTTCACGCCCAGCCGGTTAGGACATGATTCCATATGTATAATTCCATAGTTTTGATGTCTTCACTACTATTCTACAATGTAGAATTATTATTTTTTTAAACTTGAATAAGTAGGTGTTCTAAAACTTCTGACCGGTAGTGCACATTTTCTGGGCTCTGAGTCTCAACTTTTATCTAACGTTAAAAAAACACAATTTCAAATTTCATAGGACCGGATCGAGCCGTAATCAGGTTAAAGTGACTGCAGCAGGATAAATACAGTATAATACAATAAATACTAACAGCAGAGAGTATTGTGAGTGTGTGTGTGCATGTGTGTTTGAGTGTGAAATCCCATTTCTACCTGACAGGCTGTTTCTGTAGATTTGTGTGTGTGTGCATGCATGTGTTGGTGTGTGTGTGTAGTGTGATGGTGTAGTATTTGAAATAATAACAGTGTAGAAACACTCTCTTAGTTGCAATAGGTTTGAGAGCTATATGAAAAATCAACGACCAACACATACAAACTGAAACTCAAATAAAAAGCAGCAGAACTTTCAAAAACATCTGTGTTATGGATAGAGTACAAACTGGTGAGATAGAATTGAGTATGCCTGCTTTCATTCAACAGAACTCTGTATGAGTGAAAAACATGCATTGTTCGGAGAGAATAGAGAAAACTCTACAAAGAAAAGAAAACACAGCAGATATGGTCCACAAACAGAGAGAGAGAGAAAAAGAGAAAGAACAAGAGAGCAAGATAACATAACAGTCTATAAAGTATCTACAAACCATTTACAAGTCCATTATAAAGTCCCTATTGAATAGCAAGGAAAGGGGATTGAAAGCAGACTCAGTATTCTGGCCTTGAAGTAACAAAAAAAGAGAAAAGTACCACGTTCATACCTCTCATAACTTTAGTACAAGAGGAAGTTTTGTCATGGAACAAAACTTATACATTTCAGCTGAGTTAAAGGTCATGAAGCATATTTCACAGAATCTCTCACAATCCACATCTCAGTGCAATTTCACACTGAAAAGTAATCAAGCTTTGTTACTAAAGCGAGACGTGTTGATGACAGATGAAGGGTCTTTTAGAGCAAATGTCCAAAGGCTGAAGGACATTTCTCCCTCAGACTCAGGTCATTGGATCAATAACAGTGTTCTGACAACACAACCCAGGAAACAGTTCTCTGAGAAACAGGAGCCAACAATTAAGGAGAGATTGAGGGAAAATAGGAACACCATCTGTTAGACCATCTGAAATACATCTTGGATTGAAAAAAAGGGAAACTTGAGATAGGATATGCAGTAGGTACTCTTTTGTCATCAAGTGTGTAACAGACTCACAAGACAGAGACCAAAACCAGGAACATAGGATTGATGATGTATGTTAATTTATTGCTTAAAATTACTTTCATATAAGCAATCAAAAAATAACATTTTGGATCAAATGTTGTTGATGCTCCCTTGACTCACCCTTTGATTCAAAATACTTTACAGCCAGACATGTTTTGAATACTGACATGAAGAAATACAAAATGATCTATTGCAACACGGCAGATATCATTTGTAAAGACAAACAGCAGTGTTGAATCTAAATGAAAGTCAAGCGAAGTATAGCAATCAACTATACCAAATATACTTCTATGAAGCAATCAACTATACCAAATATACTTCTATGAAGCAATCAACTATACCACATATACTTCTATGAAGAACTGGGCCATTATGAAACAAGAGTTGGCACATATTGATTTCATATGCAGGCCAGATTCATTCAAAAAACATCTAAAGTGTTGAATCGCTGAGGCGAGAAAGAAAATCTAAATCTCAGGCACAGGCGATAAAAATGAAAGAGACATCCGAGTCCAATACCCAACATAAAATCGCATCCTGTAGTGTTTGGAGAGGATGATTACATCCTTGCGTTTCACGGCACAATGGCCGCGTCTTGGCGCCATTCATCTCACGAGTCAGAAACAGTGGCACAAATGATCAGTTTGCTCCCCTTTTCATGTGCAACACACTGGAATGAAATCAGATATCATATTAACTGATATCTTTCTTGCTGAAGTGTCTATGGCAGAGCAGTCACCGAGGATGAAAGATTAGGTAGGGCTGGGGCTGAGGGTAGACAGTAGGCAAACAAACCTTGTTTGCTTCAGGATGGCTAACATTATGTGCATATGAATAACGTACCTTAACAAAGGTATTAGCTGTTCTTCAGTCACAGTAGGTCTTGTTGTATATATGTATTGAACATTTCATCCTGATCCATGCTAAAACTGTATTAAAAACTGTTTGACCTGTACTGATTGGGAACTAATCTAGCTACTAAGTAGTTTACTCTTCTGATAGTTAAGTGAAAAAGGGCAACAGTATCGACCCAGGCTGCCTAAGTATGGTTCTCAATCATAGACAACAATAAACAGCTGCCTCTGATTGGGAACCATACCAGGCCAAACACAGAAATACAAAAACATAGAACAACACATAGAATGCCCACCCCAACTCATGCCCTGACCAAACTAAAATAGAGACATAAAAAAGGAACTAAGGTCAGGACGTGACACATCTAGCAACCGAAAAGGTTGCATGTACGAATCTCCTCACGAACAAATTAGCAACTACTTTAGCTAATTAACATCTTTGCAACTACTTACTACCTTTTAGCGATCTTGCAACTACTTAGAATGTTAACTAAACCCTTCCCTTAAACCTAACCCTAACCCTAACCTTAACCCTAACCCTTTAACCTAACTCTTAACCTTAACCCTAACCTTAACGTTTTTACTACTCAGCTAGCATGTTACCTAACCCTAACCTTAACTCCTAAAGCCGGGTGTACACTACATGATTTTTGCCCCGATTTAGCTGTCTCTGACAAGTTTTTGAGATCAGAGACAAAATCCCCATGTCGTTGCCTACTTGGGGTGTGAAGCCTCAATCTGAGGGCTTACCGATCCCATCTTTGAGCATTCCCAGACGTCCCGATATTTTTAAACATGTTTGATTGTATCAGCATAAAATCTGCAATGGTCTTGTAGCGCGAGATATGCAATGCCAGGTTTTGAGAAAGGTGATCAGCAATTGCCAATGAGAGCTCGCCAGAGAAGAAGCCAGTGAGATGATGACATTGTTTCACATCACACAGCATGTGTAGACTCTCGAGCAGGATCGATGACTCCTACTATTATGTGATTCTACTTTGCTTTTAACCATAGACAAAGTGCCCAATCGTTACAGCTCTGAAGTTAACGGCAATGTTATTCAATTCAAAACGTTGGCTAAATATTTCCACTCTATATGGCAGGTGTGAATGTCTGACTGAAAATGTTTTAGGCTGCTTTGTTCTAGCTACGTTAACAATTTAATCACATCATTGTTTTTGCTAGACAGTGTGGTGGTATCGAGAATACTCATGACCAAGTGAATAATCTTGTAGCATGTGACACCCAACCCCATCTGTGCCACATTGTGTAGTGTGCGCACCACTAAGTTGGCAAGACAAAAAACTACAGGAAAGACAGTCGTTTAATGTGAGAGGATCAGCTATGTTAGGATTTTGAAAGTCGTGTAGCGTGCACCCGGCTTAAACCCTAAACCTAACCCCTAACCCTAACCCTAACCCCTAACCTTAACTCTCTAAGCCTAGCTAACGTTAGCAACCTAGATAGCCTAGCTACTGTTAGCCATCTAGCTAGCCTCCGAACATTAGCGACAACATATTGGAATTTGTGTAATATACACAAATAAGTTATGAAGAAAAAAAGTGGTGTAATACACACGAAAAGCATTGTGATGAAAATAGTGTAATTAACACGAAAAACACTTTACGTGTGCCGGTCCCTAATTTTGAATAAGTAATATGTGTCTGTTTCACAATAAGCAGTGATAGTATGTTGACAGTATGTAGCCAAGAAATGTGCTGAATGTACTTACTTGCCTCCTCTCACCAGATTTAAAATAAACACAAAAATGACATAAAGGCAAAAACAGGCACACATAAATCAAGACCAACTGCCAAATGATAAATGGTCAACTTGGGATTTGGAATATACAATACCTACATTTCAGAAAAGTAGTGTAAAAAAAACAAAAACACATCTGAATAAATTGCAACTGAAAAACAAGAAATAGGAAGAAGCACAGACTTGCCTGGTGGAAGGTTTCCGTTTGCAATGAAGTGAATCAAATACTTTCAACATTATTTTTGCTGCAAGACTTTGTGAAAGAGTGGGCTTAATGTAAGAGCACAGGGGAAGAGTGTCACATCTAAATCTAGCACTCTCAAAGGACAAAAGGAAGGAAACAACAAGATCATGCTACAGTTAGTTTGATAATAAAGAAAACAGAACGTGCTGGCTAATAACAGCCCATGTGTCAGACGTGTCGATCCTATGTCTGCATCATCATCATCACAATCATTCCCCTTATTTTAAATCACAAACCCTAAAGGCAACACACACACCATTTACTGTACTTACTGTACTTTTACCGTATTTCAACTGCATGCTAGCCATACATTTTAACTATGAGCTAAACCACCACCTGTTTTCACTGTCTACAAACCAAACAAACTTCTTGCTCCGTGCAAGCCCAAAACATATTTCCACTGTGTTGGGATCGTCTAGTATGCATTGACTAGCGGCTGTTGGTTGACAATACATTATTATTATTATTATTCTCTATATTCTTTCAACCAGGCAAGTCAGGTAAGATCAATTTGCAAAGACGGCCTACCCCGGCCAAACCCGGACGACGCTGGGCCAATTGTGCACCACCCTAAGAGACTCCAAATCAATGCCGGATGTGATACAGCCTGGATTCAAACCAGGGACTGTAGTACACCTCTTGCACTGAGATGCAGTGCCTTAGACCGCTACGCCACTCGGGAGCCTCTAAGCATGATCTTCAGTCGTCCTCCTACTCATTGAATAAGCACAATACCCGTGCATATTTTTACTGCGTGCCAACCCAGTGGCTTCATTACATTCTACAGCGTCTTACAGGTGAGGAAGAGTTCATATGGCTCTTCCTAAGCCAATCAAATATCTCAGCGGAGGACGACCAGTTGGCCACACTCTCTCTCTGGGCTACACATATGGGGGCCGGGGCGCCGTGCGAGAAACCCCATTGTGATCCCAATATTATCTGACATTACAGTTATTTGACTGCTTTCATCTGATTCACTCTCGAGGTCACACTGCATGTAATAAGAACAAGGCATGTAGATTGGTTTTACATTGCAAATGCAATCATTTCTTTGAGGGAAAACATCTGCCCCTGAACGTTATAATTTTCTACTGTGACATCAACTTGGGTCTGGGTCTATGAGAATCAACCCCTTTGACACCAGCCCCAACCCTAACTAGTCTTCCCCCTAAGCATTCCGAAGCCCCCTCCCTTTTCAATATGTGGTGGGAAAATGTAGTAGCTGGAATGAATAACGGCACCACAGAATTGGATATCAAATTCCATGATTAGGCCCAGAGAAATGATCCAGACGCATTTTATACAGGCTGAGAAATTAAAATGGCAAGCAAGTGTAATGACATCGAATATAACAATTACAGATGTGTACGCAGAGTGTGACAGAGCAAATAGTGTGGGGCTGAAGGTCCAGGTTTAATTTAGGTGTGGGGGAGCAGGCCACTCCGGAGGTTCTGGCTTTCACAATCAGTGTGTTTCTAAAAGACACATATGAACACCTGCACACACACGCCCACCTACCCGCCCACACAAGCACACAAACAGACTGCCCACACAAGCACACACAGACCGCACACACACTTTCTGACATATACCTGGTCTGTGATGAACACAGCATGTTTTGAATGAATAAAAGTGTCTCCACAGCTTAGAAATAAGGCAGCCAAAACAAGAGGGATCCGTCACTGGGGCAACAACTCTGTATATCTTCTTGATTACAGCTGTGGCCAAATGATCCCCATCACCTCCTCAACCTCCAAAGTGGCATCGATCTGCTGGCAAAGGGCTCTATTTTTGAGAAGTACAACTTACCCAAGGACTACAATGTTCAGCAACACATGTGAGACTGAAGGAGGAATGAAAGGATAGGAGTGTTTCTCTGAAGACTGAACAACACATCTTTATTGTCGGTTTCTTCTCTACCGTATCTGTGAGGTGAGATGACACAAATTGCACTCATTGGGTTTAATTACTATGTGCAGTCGATATTGAAAAAATTGCCATGCTCTGGAATTGGTTTTTATTTAAGCCCAAATACCTCTAATCAAAGCTGATGACTTAGTTTTCATCAAATATTTACGCTTTTAATATGAGCCTTTCAATGGAGTTACGGCTGGGGCAAGGAAAATAAATCATGTTTATTTCAACATTTAATAGAATAAACTTGAACTCAATCTCATCGCTGCAATATTGCCCTGACACTCACAGTGTTGGTGTCAAAAGGATATGACAAGTCTCGGTTTCTTAACATGCTCCGCTCCACACCCCCAGCAGCTTGCTGCACTGTATTCTTTATCCCTTGAAGCACACAAGCTTCTAGTAATTAAAAGCAAAAACATCTAATTAAAAGTTTAATCATATGAAATTAGTCATAGAGAGGGATGGGAGGAGGTGGGGGTGGTTGTCTTGGTAAGGAGTGGGAGAAAAGGGGTTGGTAGTGGTGTGCATTCTGTTGCCAAAATAAGTGATGACAGACAAATGAATAAGGACTTTGCACCCTTGCACATGGAGCTGGGAGTTCTGTCAGCCTCCGCCAGAGAAAACCAGGATGTCTTAGACAGTGAGACCATCCTGGAAAATTGCACCAAAACAGCCCCTCCACTCCCCATTCAAAAGATGTTGTTTGATTTAATCAGATCAGTCCTTACTGTCATGAGAATCCAGTAGCACATCCATTTAGTGCACTAAAACTGCACTATAAAGGGGGAGTCTGATGGAAACTAAAAATAGGAATATGTCTGGGCTGTCATTGTAGCTACAGCTGAATCCATGAAATGACTGTCATAAACATTGACTGCCTGGACTTTGTTGTTAGAGGGGACAGATAACATGTGGGATTGAACAATGTCTGTCCTTAATGTTGTATCAATATGAATAATTAAAGTTACTCAAAATAGAGAGGGACAATTCGAGACACATGGACAGTCAGGGGGATAATGGTAAATGGTGTGCAGGCGTTTCTCCTCCCTTCTTGAGAATGATCTTTCTCCAATCTTCAAATGCTCTTCACACAAAATATTGTCCACTTTTAACCTCTCTCAGAAGGACTACTTAATATCCAAGGCCCTGCTGAATTGCAATTCAAGGATGCCTCTCAATACAAATCAAATTGTATTTGTCACATGCTCCGAATACGAATATTACTGTGAAATGCTTACTTACAAGCCTTTAAAAATAACCAACAATGCAGTTCTGAAAAATAAGAGTTAAGAAACCAGCCATAAAATAACTACCGTGGTAGGTTTTGTGGTTTCTGCACTCTTATGTAGGTGTCAAAACCAGCCATAAAATAACTACGTGGTAGGTTTTGTGGTTTCTGCACTCTTATGTAGGTGTCAAAACCAGCCATAAAATAACGCAATATACAGTATGTCACAACAGGTCTAAATATGTGTCTTGACAGTGTTATGACCATAAACTGGGTGGTTTGAGCCCTGAATTATGATTGGCTGAATGCCCTGGTATTTTTTAATTAAATTGTTAACCAGTTTTTAATAGCAATATGGCACCTCAGGGGTTTGTAAAATATGGCCAATATACCACGGCTAAGGGCTGTATCCAGGCACTCCGCGTTCAGTCGGGCATAAGAGCAGCAGTTAGCCGTGGTATATATACCACACCTCCTCAGGCCTCATTGCTTAATTATAAACAGGTTATGACAAGTGATTTAAGCTGTTATGACAAATCATGACGTAGTTATGACTGTGTCACAAGGTGTTATGACTCTGGGTGTCAAGCAAAGTGTTACCACACAAAGAAAGAAAGGAAATATGTAATCCACTTTTCAAGTGGTATGCTCTTGGGATAATGGAACCATTCATTCACTGGAAGTTCCAAGGCCCTCTGTCTTATTCCCACCGTGATGGACACCTGCACTGGAATCAACAACATAATCCTCCACACATGATGATTACAAGGAGAAAAAATGGGAAGAGGAATGGGAGCAAAAGAAAGTGCAGGCTGGAGAGCTCTTGATGTAACACGTAGAGTCCTGTAAAAAGTATGGCCTCTTGTCTCATTGACAACAGGCACTTTAAAATAAATCCTCTCTGGGATAGGGTCTAGTTTCCTGAATTTCTGCCTGACTGACATGCCCAAAGTAAACTGCCTGTTACTCAGGCCCAGAAGCCAGGATATGCATCTTATTGGTAGCATTGGATAGAAAACACTTTGAAGTTTCAAAAATGTCTGAGACTATAACAGAATTGATATGGCAGGTGAGAATCTGAAGAAAATCCATCCAGAATTTGGGGTTTTTAGCTCCCAGGCTCATATAATGGGAACCTATTGTTTCTATCTAAATCCGTCTCCCAGATTGCAATTCCTATGGCTTCCACTAGATGTCAAAGGTTTAATGCTTGTTTTTTGAAAAACAAACAAGTATTTGGAGTTTTGGTGAGAAGAGCACGGGAGCAACATCAATCTTTCGGAGTGCAAGGGAGAGGGTGCACACTTACTAATTTTACTTTCCAATTGAACATACTACTTTTTGGTTGAAATATTATAGCTTATTTACATTTTAGAGTAATTGAGGATTAAATAGAAATGTCGTTTGACTTGTTTGGATTAAGTTTAGTGGTTACTTTTTGGACTCCTTTGTCTGCATGTTGAACGAGTGGATTACTGAAATCGATGGCGCCAACTAAACTGACTTTTTGGGATATAAAGAAGGATTTTATCTAACAAAACGACCATTCATGTTGTAGCTGGTGCCGTTGGGATTGCAAACAGAGGAAGATATTCAAAAGTAGGTGATTTATTTAATCGTTATTTGTGATTTTATGAAGCCTGTGCTGTTTGAAAAATATGTTGATGTGGGGCGCCGTACTTAGACATTCGCATGGTATGCTTTCGCCATAAAGCCTTTCTGAAGTCGGAAAACAGTTAGATTAACAAGAATATAAGCTTTTAAATGATATAAGATACTTGTATGTTCATGAATGTTTAACCTCTCTTGGGTAGGGGGATGTATTTTCACGTCCGAATGAAAAGTGTGCCCGTTACTCAGGCCCAGAAGCTAGGATATGCATGTAATTAGTAGATTTGGATAGAAAACATTCTGAAGTTTCTAAAACTGTTATAATAATGTCTGTCAGTAAAACAGAACTAACTTGGCAGGCGAAACTCCGCGCACAATCTATCCAGGGCATTTTGTTGTTGTTGAGGTCATTGTGTTTTCCAGATTGAAGTTCCTATGGCTTCCACTAGATGTCAAGTCTTTTAAAATTGTACGTGTCCCACTGAAGGTCTCTATCATTTTGGTGCACGTGAACAAGAGCACGCTCCATGTTATTTTTCTTCGGTATTGGAAACAATTTTCCATCTTAAATTTGATTGATTATTTAACTTTTTGGATACCTGAGGTTGGATTAGGTACATTGTTTGAAATGTTTGGACCAAGTTTACAGGTAACCTATTAGATACTTTGTAGTCATTTTGGGCAAGTTGGAACCGGTGTATTTCTGAATCAAATGCGCCAAATAAATGAACATTTTGGGGATATAAAGAAGGAATTTATCAAACAAAACAACCATTCATTGTGTCACAGACATTTGGGATTGCAAAAAGAAGAAGATCTTCAAAGGTAAAGCATTTATTATATCGTTATTTCTGATTTATGTGTCGCACGTGCCTGGTTGAAAAGTTATTTGCATGTGTTTGTATGCGGGGTGCTGTCCTCCATAATGGACACTTACCATACTGCATCTTGGTCCAATCCTTACTCCTCTTCAGACAAAGAGGAGATCTGTCGTTACAGAAACACCCACCAACCAAGGACCAAGCAGCGTGGTAACAGGCAGCAGCAGCAGCGACAAAGTACACAGGACTCCTGGACATGGGAGGAGATTCTGGACGGCAAAGGACCCTGGACTCAGCCAGGGGAATATCACTGTCCCAAAGCAGAGCTGGAGGCAGCGAAACCAGAGAGACGCCGGAATGAGGAGGCAGTGCGGCTGGAAGCCCGAGAGGCAGCCCCAAAAATGTATTGGGGGAGGGCAGGTAGGAGACCTGCGCCAAACTTCCCATGCTTACCGGAGAGAAAGACGGACCAGGCAGGCACCGTGTTATGCGGTGGAGCGCACAGTTTCCCCAGTGCGTCTGCATAGCTCGGTGCGGTGCATTACAGCTCCTCGTATTGGCCGGGCTAGCGTGGGCATTGAGCCAGGTGCCATGAAGCCGGCTCTATGCATCTGGTCTCCAGTGCGTCTCCTCGGGCCGGCGTACATGGCACCAGCCATTCACATGGTGTCCCCAGTTCGCCAGCACAGCGCAGTGCGGGCTATTCCACCTCGCCCCACTGGCCTGGCTACCGGGAGCATTCAATCAGGTAAGGTTGGGCAGGTAAGGTGCTCAAGAGTTCCAGTGCGCCTGCACGGTCCGGTCTATCCAGTGCCACCTCCACGCACCAGCCCTCCAAGCTACCTCTCCATCTTCTGTGTACAGGTGTTCCCGCTGGTCTAGCGCTGCTAGAGCCTTCCTCCTCTTCCGGCTGTCCTGAGCCGCCAGAGTCTCCCATCTGTCCTGAGCCACCAGAGTCTCCCATCTGTCCTGAGCCGCCAGAGTCTCCCATCTGTCCTGAGCCGCCAGAGTCTCCCATCTGTCCTGAGCCGCCAGAGTCTCCCGTCTGTCCTGAGCCGCCAGAGGCGCAAGTCAGCCAGGAGCCGCCAGAGCCGCCAGTCAGCCAGGAGCTACCAGAGCCGTCAGCCAGCCAGGAACCGCCAGAGCCGTCAGCCAGCCAGGAGCCGCCAGAGTCGTTAGTCAGCCAGACGATGCCAGAGCAGTCAGTCAGCCAGGCGATGCCAGAATCGCCCTTCACTCCGGAGCTGCCGGAGTCTCCCGCCTGTCCGGCGCTGCCGGAGTCTCCCGTCCGTCCGGCACTGCCGGAATTTCCCGTGCCTGGGATCCCCAGTTCGCCGATCATAAGAGGCCACGGGGGTGGTTGAGGAGATGTTTACTGCAGGGAAGTGTTGGTGATCTCCGGTGGTTTGGTGTGTCAACGGCCATTTTCTTACTGTGGATGGTACACTTATAGAATAAAGGGTTCCAAAAGGGTTCTTTGGCTGTCCCCATAGGATAATCCTTTTTGGTTCCATGGCAAACCCTTTCTGGTTCCATGTAGAACCTTTTTGGGGTCCATTTCGAACCCTCTGTGGAAAGGATTTGACATGGCACCCAAAGCAGTTCTACCTGAAACCAAAAAAAGATTATTCAAAGTATTCTCTAATGGGGACAGCCAAAGAAAACCTTTAGGTTCTGGAATGCACCTTTTTTTCTAAGAGTGCACAGTTGGGTGGGGGAGTTTTGTGTTAGAGTGAATGTGGCGACTTGTGATACTGTAGAGAGCCTTAGAGATCTGGAAGGAGGGCTGAGACAGGGTGGGGATGTGGAAGAAGCTGCGGATGTCAGCAAAGCCTGGAGTCAGACAATATTGCCTGCTTCCTCCATGAGGAAACATTCCCAGAACCAATCACAATCTTCTAAAATGAGCCTAACATGCCTATAATTCTGCTCCTTTCTTTGGTCAATTTTTGGGATTTTCTAAACATATCTATTCACACTCATTTAATGGTATTATTTTTCACACAGCTCACCCATCGCTCTGCAAAAGTTATTATGATCCAAGAGCACCACCAAGGCCAGACAGAAGTTATAGACAGAGGCAACCCACTGAATGATTTTGATTACATCAATTTTTGTGACCATTAATGTATTGTGGTATTCCACGTGCCGCGCCGTTTGCTCCCTCTACTGGGACTACCCGTGGTGGGCACCCCTGTCACGCTCTGATCTTAGTATTCTTTGTTTTCTTTATTATTTTGGCTAGTTCAGGGTGTGACATGGGTGATTATATGTTTTGTCCTGTCTAGGGTTTTTGAATGTTTATGTTTTTTCCAGTCTAGGGGATTTGTATGTCTATGGTTGCCTAGATTGGTTCTCAATTAGAGGCAGTTGTTTATCGTTGTCTCTGGTTGGGAACCATATTTAGGCAGCCATATTCCTTGAGTATTTTGTGGGTGATTATCTATGTCTAATGGATGTTGCATGTTTTTGCACTGTGTTGATAGCGGTCACGTTCATTTTCTTATTTTGTTTGTTTAGTGTACTTCATGTTATTTCGTCTTACATTAAAAGTATGTATTCACATCACGCTGCGCTTTGGTCTCCTCACTACGACGAGCATGACAACCCCGACGCTGATGGCACCAATTAGGTGCAATTAGGGGAGAGTGCCAAACAGCCGTTCAGGCCTACAGACAGGAACAAAGTTCCCAGGGCATGGAACTGAAATGAGGAGGAGGACCAGAAGAAAGACAGAGCCAACCCTAAGTTATTTTGTTGTTACGTTTACTTCATGTTGCCCAGTAAAGGTGTGTTTTCTGACTAGCACCTCCCTGTCTCTGTGTCAATCTCTGTGTGCTCAAACCCAACACCCCACGGTTTACCACAGTAGGTACAAAGAAAATGCAGCTGACATCATTTGTTTGCTTGAGCCAAGGTGTATTGGGAACATATATATTGTCATGTTAGCACAACCTTATTAAACATTCTAAGAACCTTTAACCCATCAGAGTCTACGCCTGGTCTAATCTGGGAGAAGGGGGGTTCTACTAAGCTACAGTGCCTTCGAAAAGTATTCAGACCGCTGGACTTTTCCACATTTTGCTATGTTAAAGCCTTATTCTAAAATTGAGGAGAGATACCATTTCCACATCAATGTACACACAATAGCCCACAACGACAAAGTGAAAACAGGTTTTTAGAAATTTTTGCAAATTTATTAAAAATAAAAAACAGATATACATTTTTACAGAAATATTCAATCACTGAGACTCGAAATTGAGACAGGTGCATCCTGTTTCCATGGATCATCCTTGAGATGTTTATACAACTTGAGTCCACCATACCAAAACATTTCTGCAGCATTGAAGGTCACCAAGAATACAGTGGCCACCATCATTCTTAAATGGAATAAGTTTGGAACCACCAATCGGGGGAGAAGGGCCTTGGTCAGGGTGGTCACCAAGAACACGATGGTCACTCTGAGAGAGCTCCAGAGTTCCTCTGTGGTGATGGGAGAACCTTCCAGAAGGACAACCATCAAATCAAATCAAATCAAATGTATTTATATAACCCTTCGTACATCAGCTGATATCTCAAAGTGCTGTACAGAAACCCAGCCTAAAACCCCAAACAGCAAGCAATGCAGGTGTAGAAGCACGGTGGCTAGGAAAAACTCCCTAGAAAGGCCAAAACCTAGGAAAAAACCTAGAGAGGAACCAGGCTATGTGGGGTGGCCAGTCCTCTTCTGGCTGTGCCAGGTGGAGATTATAACAGAACATGGCCAAGATGTTCAAATGTGCATAAATGACCAGCATGGTCGAATAATAATAAGCCAGAACAGTTGAAACTGGAGCAGCAGCACAGTCAGGTGGACTGGGGACAGCAAGGAGTCATCATGTCAGGTCGTCCTGGGGCACGGTCCTTGGGCTCAGGTCCTCCGAGAGAGAGAAATTAAGAGAGAATTAGAGAGAGCATATGTGGGGTGGCCAGTCCTCTTCTGGCTGTGCCGGGTGGAGATTATAACAGAACATGGCCAAGATGCTCAAATGTTCATAAATGACCAGCATGGTCAAATAATAGTAAGGCAGAACAGTTGAAACTGGAGCAGCAGCATGGCCAGGTGGACTGGGGACAGCAAGGACTCAACATGTCAGGTAGTCCTGGGGCATGGTCCTAGGGCTCAGGTCAGTTGAAACTGGAGCAGCAGCATGACCAGGTGGACTGGGGACAGCAAGGAGTCATCATGTCAGGTAGTCCTGGGGCATGGTCCTAGGGCTCAGGTCCTCCGAGAGAGAGAAAGAAAGAAAGAAGGAGAGAATTAGAGAACGCACACTTAGATTCAAACAGGACACCGAATAGGACAGGAGAAGTACTCCAGATATAACAAACTGACCCTATCCCCCCGACACAAACTACTGCAGCATAAATACTGGAGGCTGAGACAGGAGGGGTCAGGAGACACTGTGGCCCCATAAGAGGACATCCCCGGACAGGGCCAAACAGGAAGGATATAACCCCACCCACTTTGCCAAAGCACAGCCCCCACACCACTAGAGGGATATCTTCAACCACCAACTTACCATCCTGAGACAAGGCTGAGTGTAGCCCACAAAGATCTCCACCACGGCACAACCCAAGGGGGAGCGCCAACCCAGACAGACAACCATCTATGCAGCACTCCACCTATCTGGGATTTTTGGTAATTTGGCCAGACTGAAGCCACTCCTCAGTAAAAGGAACACTTGGAGTTTGCCAAAAGCTGTCTAAAGAGACTCTCAGACCATGAGAAACACGTTTCTCTGGTCTGATGAAACCAAGATGGAATTCCTTGGCCTCAAAAGAGGAGACTAGTCAGGATCGAGGGAGAGATGAACGGAGCAAAGTGCAGAGAGATCCTTGATGCTCAGGACTTCAGACTGGGGCAAAGACAATGACCCTAAAGACACAGCAAAGACAATGCAGGAGTGGCTTTGGGACAAGTCTTTGAATGTCCTTGAGTGGACCAGTCAGAGCCTGAACTTGGACCCAATCGATATCTCTGGAGAGACCTGAAAATAGCTGTGCACCAACGCTCCCCATCTAACCTGACAGATTTTGAGAGGATCTGCAGAGAAGACTGGGAGAAACTCCCCAAATAGCGTCATACCCAAGACGACTCAAGGCTGTAATCACTGCCAAAGCTGCTTCAACAATGTACTGAGTAAAGGGTCTGAATACTTATGTAAATGTAATATTTACGTTTTTCATTTTTTTATACATTTGCAAAAATGTCTAAAAACCTGTTTTTGCTTTGTCATTATGAGGTATTGAGTGTAGATTGATGAGGGAAAAATCAGAATTTGGAAAAAGTCAAGGGTTCTGAATGCTTTCTGAATGCCCTGTATAAGGAATTGTATTAAGAAGGTCATACCAAGGATTATTTAGCTTTTTGTTTTGTCATTTTAAGACCCATTGAAGTATATAAAACGAAACATTTTGATTCATTATTTTGGGCCGTACTGTATTCACCCATACAAACTAATCGAATAACAGATAGTCCCAAGAAATGACTCTCCTATATCTGAGCGATATGAGAAAGATCAGGAAACATTTGTTAGTTGTTTGTACATGCATTTTGGTTTTAAACTTCTCCATACTATACTTCCATTCCTATTGTTTTACTGTTACAGGGGACCTTCAGACAAGTCTTGTGAGGCCTGTGGGCGCCCTAGAGCAAAACAACTGATATGTACATATTCGTGAGCGTCTCGCCTTTGCACAGACTGTAGCCCAAACAGTTCGGACGCTACAGACAGAAGTTGGCAAATCACCTGTGAATATGTTTTGCACCTTAATTAAAAGAAACATTGTATTATCATCAACTGGACAGATTTTGTGTTTGGGAACATATCTTTTGTGATGTCCCCACATTGTTCTCACCAGACCGTTTCCACAACCTAATGGAGTATTCTGGGAACATTTAAAGAACAGATTAAATGTGGACAGTTTTTGTGTCATGAGAACATTTGCCACGACCTAACAAATGTTCTGGGAACTTTCACAGAACCAATTTTTGTTTGTTTGGAATAGACTCGTCTATATCACTACTAATGAATTTATATTTTCAATGTGTTCTTTTGTAAAATGGGGTATTGGCTGCGAGAGATCAGTGTAGAAACAGCAGCAGAGAGAGGTGTGCCGACACTGCCAATGAGTGGGTATAGGCATGGTAGACTCATACAGCAGCCAGAAGTCAATGATGACAGGCAGTGCATAGAGAATGAGAGAATGGAATGCGAATATGTGCTACCCATGATTTTCCTTTCAGAAGAACAAAGCCTTGTTATGTTAGGCTGAGGCTGCCTCTGGCACAAGATGTCTGCTCATTTTAACATCCAGTCAAAAACATACACCATTCAAGGCAACACAAAAACAACAGGAAAAAAATATATTTAAAAAATCTGACTTTCATTTCAACACCCTCCGTCAGACTACTTGACAGGTATTGTGGTACTGTTTGTACATGATTCTTGGCAGGACACAGACTTTATAGATCTTCCTACAGGAAGGAGTGGATGGTTCTAGCTGAGTAACTCTTTGTGTGCCTTCAGACTGCACAAGGCATGCAAAGTTTCAAGAGTAACACCATATTTCAGATCAAATCAAATCAAAAATCAAATCAAATCAAATCAAATCAAATCAAATCAAATCAAATTTATTTATATAGCCCTTCGTACGTCAGCTGATATCTCAAAGTGCTGTACAGAAACCCAGCCTAAAACCCCAAACAGCAAACAATGCAGGTGTAAAAGCACGGTGGCTAGGAAAAACTCCCTAGAAAGGCCAAAACCTAGGAAGAAACCTAGAGAGGAACCGGGCTATGTGGGGTGGCCAGTCCTCTTCTGGCTGTGCCGGGTAGAGATTATAACAGAACATGACCAAGATGTTCAAATGTTCATAAATGACCAGCATGGTCAAATAATAATAAGGCAGAACAGTTGAAACTGGAGCAGCAGCACAGTCAGGTGGACTGGGGACAGCAAGGAGCCATCATGTCAGGTAGTCCTGGGGCACGGTCCTAGGGCTCAGGTCCTCCGAGAGAGAGAAAGAAAGAGAGAATTAGAGAGAGCATATGTGGGGTGGCCAGTCCTCTTCCGGCTGTGCCGGGTGGAGATTATAACAGAACGTGGCCAAGATGTTCAAATGTTCATAAATGACCAGCATGGTTGAATAATAGTAAGGCAGAACAGTTGAAACTGGAGCAGGAGCATGGCCAGGTGGACTGGGGACAGCAAGGAGTCCTCATGTCAGGTAGTCCTGGGACATGGTCCTAGGGCCCAGGCCAGTTGAAACTGGAGCAGCAGCATGGCCAGGTGGACTGGGGACAGCAAGGAGTCATCATGTCAGGTAGTCCTGGGGCATGGTTCTAGGGCTCAGGTCCTCCGAGAGAGAGAAAGAAAGAGAGAAGGAGAGAATTAGAGAACGCACACTTAGATTTACACAGGACACCGAATAGGACAGGAGAAGTACTCCAGATAAACAAACTGACCCTAGCCCCCCGACACATAAACTACTGCAGCATAAATACTGGAGGCTGAGACAGGAGGGGTCAGGAGACACTGTGGCCCCATCCGAGGACACCCCGGACAGGGCCAAACAGGAAGGATATAACCCCACCCACTTTGCCAAAGCACAGCCCCCACACCACTAGAGGGAAATCTTCAACCACCAACTTACCATCCTGAGACAAGGCCGAGTATAGCCCACAAAGATCTCCGACACGGTACAACCCAAGGGGGGGACCCAGACAGGCCGACCACAACAGTGTATCAACCCACCCAGGTGACGCACCCCCCCAGGGACGGCACGAGAGAGCCCCAGCAAGCCAGTGACTCAGCCCCCGTAACAGGGCTAGAGGCAGAGAATCCCAGTGGAAAAAGGGGAACCGGCCAGGCAGAGACAGCAAGGGCGGTTCGTTGCTCCAGAGCCTTTCCGTTCACCTTCCCACTCCTGGGCCAGACTACACTCAATCATATGACCCACTGAAGAGATGAGTCTTCAGTAAAGACTTAAAGGTTGAGACCGAGTTTGCGTCTCTGACATGGGTAGGCAGACCGTTCCATAAAAATGGAGCTCTATAGGAGAAAGCCCTGCCTCCAGCTGTTTGCTTAGAAATTCTAGGGACAATTAGGAGGCCTGCGTCTTGTGACCGTAGCGTACGTATAGGTATGTACGGCAGGACCAAATCAGAGAGGTAGGTAGGAGCAAGCCCATGTAATGCTTTGTAGGTTAGCAGTAAAACCTTGAAATCAGCCCTTGCTTTGACAGGAAGCCAGTGTAGAGAGGCTAGCACTGGAGTAATATGATCAAATTTTTTGGTTCTAGTCAGGATTCTAGCAGCCGTATTTAGCACTAACTGAAGTTTATTTAGTGCTTTATCCGGGTAGCCGGAAAATAGAGCATTGCAGTAGTCTAACCTAGAAGTGACAAAAGCATGGATTAATTTTTCTGCATCATTTTTGGACAGAAAGTTTCTGATTTTTGCAATGTTACGTAGATGGAAAAAAGCTATCCTCGAAATGGTCTTGATGTGTTCTTCAAAAGAGATCAGGGTCCAGAGTAACGCCGAGGTCCTTCACAGTTTTATTTGAGACGACTGTACAACCATTAAGATTAATTGTCAGATTCAACAGAAGATCTCTTTGTTTCTTGGGACCTAGAACAAGCATCTCTGTTTTGTCCGAGTTTAATAGTAGAAAGTTTGCAGCCATCCACTTCCTTATGTCTGAAACACATGCTTCTAGCGAGGGCAATTTTGGTGCTTCACCATGTTTTATTGAAATGTACAGCTGTGTGTCATCCGCATAGCAGTGAAAGTTTACATTATGTTTTCGAATAACATCCCCAAGAGGTAAAATATATAGTGAAAACAATAGTGGTCCTAAAACAGAACCTTGAGGAACACCGAAATGTACAGTTGATTTGTCAGAGGACAAACCATTCACAGAGACAAACTGATATCTTTCCGACAGATAAGACCTAAACCAGGCCAGAACATGTCCGTGTAGACCAATTTGGGTTTCCAATCTCTCCAAAAGAATGTGGTGATCGATGGTATCAAAAGCAGCACTAAGGTCTAGGAGCACGAGGACAGATGCAGAGCCTCGGTCCGATGCCATCAAAATGTCATTTACCACCTTCACAAGTGCCGTCTCAGTGCTATGATGGGGTCTAAAACCAGACTGAAGCATTTCGTATACATTGTTTGTCTTCAGGAAGGCAGTGAGTTGCTGCGCAACAGCCTTCTCTAAAATCTTTGAGAGGAATGGAAGATTCGATATAGGCCGATAGTTTTTTATTTTCTGGGTCAAGGTTTGGCTTTTTCAGAGAGGCTTTATTACTGCCACTTTTAGTGAGTTTGGTACACATCCAGTGGATAGAGAGCCGTTTATTATGTTCAACATAGGAGGGCCAAGCACAGGAAGCAGCTCTTTCAGTAGTTTAGTTGGAATAGGGTCCAGTATACAGCTTGAAGGTTTAGAGGCCATGATTATTTTCATCATTGTGTCAAGAGATATAGTACTAAAACACTTGAGCGTCTCTCTTGATCCTAGGTCCTGGCAGAGTTGTGCAGACTCAGGACAACTGAGGTTTGGAGGAATACGCAGGTTTAAAGAGGAGTCCGTAATTTGCTTTCTAATAATCATAATCTTTTCCTCAAAGAAGTTCATGAATTTATCACTGCTAAAGTGCAAGTCATCCTCTCTTGGGGAATGCTGCTTTTTAGTTAGCTTTGCCACAGTATCAAAAAGGAATTTCGGATTGTTCTTATTTTCCTCAATTAAGTTAGAAAAATAGGACGATCGAGCAGCAGTAAGGACTCTTCGGTACTGCACGGTACCATCCTTCCAAGCTAGTCGGAAGACTTCCAGTTTGGTGTGGCGCCATTTCCGTTCCAATTTTCTGGAAGCTTGCTTCAGAGCTCGGGTATTTTCTGTGTACCATGGAGCTAGTTTCTTATGAGACATTTTTTTAGTTTTTAGGGGTGCAACTGCATCTAGGGTATTGCGCAAGGTTAAATTGAGATCCTCAGTTAGGTGGTTAACGGATTTTTGTCCTCTGGCGTCCTTGGGTAGGCAGAGGGAGTCTGGAAGGGCATCAAGGAATCTTTGTGTTGTCTGTGAATTTATAGCACGACTTTTGATGTTCCTTGGTTGGGGTCTGAGCAGATTATTTGTTGCAATTGCAAACGTAATAAAATGGTGGTCTGATAGTCCAGGATTATGAGGAAAAACATTAAGATCCACAACATTTATTCCATGGGACAAAACTAGGTCCAGCGTATGACTGTGAGAGTGAGTGGGTCCAGAGACATGTTGGACAAAACCCACTGAGTCGATGATGGCTCCAAAAGCCTTTTGGAGTGGGTCTGTGGACTTTTCCATGTGAATATTAAAGTCACCAAAGATTAGAATATTATCTGCAATGACTACAAGGTCTGATAGGAATTCAGGGAACTCAGTGAGAAACGCTGTATATGGCCCAGGAGGCCTGTAAACAGTAGCTATAAAAAGTGATTGAGTAGGCTGCATAGATTTCATGACTAGAAGCTCAAAAGACGAAAACGTCATTTTTTTTTTGTAAATTGAAATTTGCTATCGTAAATGTTAGCAACACCTCCGCCTTTGCGGGATGCACGGGGATATGGTCACTAGTGTAGCCAGGAGGTGAGGCCTCATTTAACACAGTAAATTCATCAGGCTTAAGCCATGTTTCAGTCAGGCCAATCACATCAAGATTATGATCAGTGATTAGTTCATTGACTATAATTGCCTTTGAAGTAAGGGATCTAACATTAAGTAGCCCTATTTTGAGATGTGAGGTATCATGATCTCTTTCAGTAATGACAGGAATGGAGGTGGTCTTTATCCTAGTGAGATTGCTAAGGCGAACACCGCCATGTTTAGTTTTGCCCAACCCAGGTCGAGGCACAGACACGGTCTCAATGGTGATAGCTAAGCTGACTACACTAACTATGCTAGTGGCAGACTCCACTATGCTGGCAGGCTGGCTAATAGCCTGCTGCCTGGCCTGCACCCTATTTCATTGTGGAGCTAGAGGAGTTAGAGCCCTGTCTATGTTGGCAGATAAGATGAGAGCACCCCTCCAGCTAGGATGGAGTCCGTCACTCCTCAGCAGGTCAGGCTTGGTCCTGTTTGTGGGCGAGTCCCAGAAAGAGGGCCAATTATCTACAAATTCTATCTTTTGGGAGGGGCAGAAAACAGTTTTCAACCAGCGATTGAGTTGTGAGACTCTGCTGTAGAGCTCATCACTCCCCTAACTGGGAGGGGGCCAGAGACAATTACTCGATGCCGACACATCTTTCTAGCTGATATGCACGCAGAAGCTATGTTGCGCTTGGTGATCTCTGACTGTTTCATCCTAACATCGTTGGTGCCGACGTGGATAACAATATCTCTATACTCTCTACACTCGCCAGTTTTAGCTTTAGCCAGCACCATCTTCAGATTAGCCTTAACGTCGGTAGCCCTGCCCCCGGGTAAACAGTGTATGATCGCTGGATGATTCGCTTTAAGTCTAATACTGCGGGTAATGGAGTCGCCAATGACTAGAGTTTTCAATTTGTCAGAGCTAATGGTGGGAAGCTTCGGCGTCTCAGACCCCGTAACGGGAGGAGTAGAGACCAGAGAAGACTCGGCCTCTGACACCGACCCGCTGCTTAATGGGGAGAACCGGTTGAAAGTTTCTGTCTGCTGAATGAGCGACACCGGTTGAGCGTTCCTACAGCATTTCCTTCCAGAAACCGTGAGAAAGTTGTCCGGCTGCGGGGACTGTGCCAGGGGATTTATACTACTATCTGTACTTACTGGTGGCACAGACGCTGTTTCATCCTTTCCTACACTGAAATTACCCTTGCCTAACGATTGCGTCTGAAGCTGGGCTTGCAGTACAGCTATCCTCGCCGTAAGGCGAGCACAGCGGCTGCAATTAGAAGGCATCATGTTAATGTTACTACTTAGCTTCGGCTGTTGGAGGTCCTGACGAATCGTGTCCAGATAAAGCGTCCGGAGTGAAAAAGTCGAGGAAAAAATAAATATATGAACGGTAATTAAAAAGTGAAACCCGTAAAGTTGTCAGGTAGCAAAATAGGTTGGCAACAAAACGCACAGCAATTTGAAAACAAGCCTGCAAGTTGTGACACTTTTGATAAACAGGGCAAAATAGAAATAGGCCTATAACAGGATCAGCTTGATTTCCCCCTTTAAATAAAGGACAAACCGTGGCTGCCTT
>NC_060175.1:43912313-44009813 GCF_021184085.1 Oncorhynchus gorbuscha
GCTCGCGGGCCTTGGCCGGCAGATGGATCTTTGACGATGTCGCAACGAAAAAGCCTGTTGAAACCACCTCGGACGATTATGTCGGCGGACCAGTCGTGATGGATCGGCGGGGCTCCGTGTCGGCAGTAAAGGGTCCAGGCCAATTGGCAAAAGAGGTATTGTTGGGCCTCTTCGGCTAGTCGGGAGATGGGCTTAGCTCGATGCTAGCTCAAGGCTAATTGGTGCTAATTGGTGCTAATTGGTGCCAGGAGTAGCCACTCGGATTGCAGCTAGCTAGTTGCGATGATCCGGTGTAAAGGTTCAGAGCTTGCGGTAGGAATCCGGAGAAAAAGCAGTCTGATGTGCTCTGGGTTGATGTCGCGCTGGTGTCCTAGTTAGCTTTGAAGACTGCTAGCAATGGCTAACTGAGTACTAGCTAGTAGCTAGTTAGCTGGCTAGCTTCTGATGGGGGTTCTGGTTCTAAAGTAAAGTATAGAAAAAGCAGATCCGTACCACATTGGGTGATGCGGGTTGCAGGAGAGTATATTCAGCTCTAGTTGGAAAGTGAGATTAAAATATGTACGAAATATATACAGAAAAAAAACGAATAAAACTATATTTACACTAGACAGGACGGGACAAGACTAAACACACGTCCGACTGCTACGCCATCTTGGAACAACATTTAGCCCCTCTAAATACACCTCTGCTGTCTTCAACCAAGATCTCAGCGATCACTGCCTCATTGCCTGCATCCGTAATGGGTCAGCGGTCAAACGACCTCCACTCATCACTGTAAAACGCTCCCTGAAACACTTCAGCGAGCAGGCCTTTCTAATCGACCTGGCCGGGGTATCCTGGAAGGATATTGATCTCATCCCGTCAGTAGAGGATGCCTGGATATTTTTTTAAATGCCTTCCTAACCATCTTAAATAAACATGCCCCATTCAAGAAATTTAGAACCAGGAACAGATATAGCCCTTGGTTCTCCCCAGACCTGACTGCCCTTAACCAACACAAAAACATCCTATGGCGTTCTGCATTAGCATCGAACAGCCCCCGTGATATGCAGCTATTCAGGGAAGCTAGAAACCATTATACACAGGCAGTTAGAAAAGCCAAGGCTAGCTTTTTCAAGCAGAAATTTGCTTCCTGCAACACTAACTCAAAAAAGTTCTGGGACACTGTAAAGTCCATGGAGAATAAGAACACCTCCTCCCAGCTGCCCACTGCACTGAAGATAGGAAACACTGTCTCCACTGATAAATCCACCATAATTGAGAATTTCAATAAGCATTTTTCTACGGCTGGCCATGCTTTCCACCTGGCTACTCCTACCCCGGTCAACAGCACTGCACCCCCAACAGCAACTCGCCCAAGCCTTCCCCATTTCTCCTTCTCCCAAATCCATTCAGCTGATGTTCTGAAAGAGCTGAAAAATCTGGACACCTACAAATCAGCCGGGCTAGACAATCTGGACCCTTTCTTTCTAAAATTATCTGCCGAAATTGTTGCCACCCCTATTACTAGCCTGTTCAACCTCTCTTTCGTGTCGTCTGAGATTCCCAAAGATTGGAAAGCAGCTGCGGTCATCCCCCTCTTCAAAGGGGGGGACACTCTTGACCCAAACTGCTACAGACCTATATCTATCCTACCATGCCTTTCTAAGGTCTTCGAAAGCCAAGTCAACAAACAGATTACCGACCATTTCGAATCTAACCATACCTTCTCTGCTATGCAATCTGGTTTCAGAGCTGGTCATGGGTGCACCTCAGCCACGCTCAAGGTCCTAAACTATATCTTAACCGCCATCGATAAGAAACATTACTGTGCAGCCGTATTCATTGATCTGGCCAAGGCTTTCGATTCTGTCAACCACCACATCCTCATCGGCAGACTCGACAGCCTTGGTTTCTCAAATGATTGCCTCGCCTGGTTCACCAACTACTTCTCTGATAGAGTTCAGTGTGTCAAATCGGAGGGTCTGCTGTCCAGACCTCTGGTAGTCTCTATGGGGGTGCCACAGGGTTCAATTCTTGGACCGACTCTCTTCTCTGTATACATCAATGAGGTCGCTCTTGCTGCTGGTGAGTCCCTGATCCACCTCTACGCAGACGACACCATTCTGTATACTTCCGGCCCTTCTTTGGACACTGTGTTAACAACCCTCCAGGCAAGCTTCAATGCCATACAACTCTCCTTCCGTGGCCTCCAATTGCTCTTAAATACAAGTAAAACTAAATCCATGCTCTTCAACCGATCGCTACCTGCACCTACCCGCCTGTCCAACATCACTACTCTGGACGGCTCTGACTTAGAATACGTGGACAACTACAAATACTTAGGTGTCTGGTTAGACTGTAAACTCTCCTTCCAGACCCATATCAAACATCTCCAATCCAAAGTTAAATCTAGAATTGGCTTCCTATTTCGCAACAAAGCATCCTTCACTCATGCTGCCAAACATACCCTTGTAAAACTGACCATTCTACCAATCCTCGACTTTGGCGATGTCATTTACAAAATAGCCTCCAATACCCTACTCAACAAATTGGATGCAGTCTATCACAGTGCAGTCCGTTTTGTCACCAAAGCCCCATATTCTACCCACCATTGCGACCTGTACGCTCTCGTTGGCTGGCCCTCGCTTCATACTCGTCGCCAAACCCACTGGCTCCATGTCATCTACAAGACCCTGCTAGGTAAAGTCCCCCCCTTATCTCAGCTCGCAGGTCACCATAGCATCTCCCACCTGTAGCACACGCTCCAGCAGGTATATCTCTCTGGTCACCTCCAAAACCAATTCTTTCTTTGGCCGTCTCTCCTTCCAGTTCTCTGCTGCCAGTGACTGGAACGAACTGCAAAAATCTCTGAAACTGGTAACACTTATCTCCCTCACTAGCTTTAAGCACCAACTGTCAGAGCATCTTACAGATTACTGCACCTGTACATAGCCCACCTATAATTTAGCCCAACTGTATTTAATTTATTTATTTATTTTGCTCCTTTGCACCCCATTATTTTTATGTCTACTTTGCACATTCTTCCATTGCAAAACTACCATTCCAGAGTTTTACTTGCTATATTGTATTTACTTTGCCACCATGGCCTTTTTTGCCTTTACCTCCCTTCTCACCTCATTTGCTCTCATTGTATATAGACTTGTTTATACTGTATTATTGACTGTATGTTTGTTTTACTCCATGTGTAACTCTGTGTCGTTGTATCTGTCGAACTGCTTTGCTTTATCTTGGCCAGGTCGCAATTGTAAATGAGAACTTGTTCTCAACTTGCCTACCTGGTTAAATAAAGGTGAAATAAGGTGAAATAAAGTGGGGGGTTCCAATCACCCTGTTTACCTAACATAGACCACAGAGTCTGTGTCGTGGTAAAGAACCTGCCTCTGAAGCTGCTCCATGAGGGCTTACTGTTCAAGTCGGCCATAGGTCGTGGTAAATGCTGCAAAAAACACATTTACATTACCTGGGGGTAGAACCCACTTCTTGTTATGTCTCCATTGCACCAGGGTAATGTCTTGTCAAATGTCAAAAATCAAAAATGTCAAATTCCATATTGGTTAGAAAAATCAAATTCCCAAATTCCCGTTGTTTGCATATTGCATCTCTGCGAAAGCTTCCCCCAACGAGAGTTTAAGTACAATTTCGACAGATTTCTTTTGGTTTTGGTCTCTATTCTGTCAGGGTCAAGAAGTATGCCTTCTCTGTCGTGATAGTCTTGAATGTACTTGCCTTTGCTCTCTTGATCTGTGATTGATGCAGGATAGCCTGAAGCCATTTGCTTGCATCTCAAGAAGGTCTTGATGTACTCTTTAAAAAGAGTGTCTGATTTCCTGGAAAAGGTCCACACTTTAAAGATTTTGGCCACATGATACTCCATCTCTAGAGCCTAGAGAATTCAACTGTGACCCATACACCTGTCAGGGCTCTTTCTTGATCTGAGTGATCACAAGGCTTTTTCCTGGTTGTTGTTTTCACTGCAGGTGCGACAAAGGGGAAAGAAAAGTTTTCCTTGAGGTCCCTTGTTAGGCAACACTGGTATAAACAAACCCCTAGGAGGGTAGACAGTTGCTTTGATCAGACCAAAATAATTTGGGGGTAAGTCAAAGTCGTGGTGAATAAGTTCAGGATGCCCCATAGGATAGCATGAGGAACTCATTACATGAGGATAAAGGGATGTCAAATCTATGTTTCCTATTGTCTCATTGGGTTGCGCTACATACCACAATGTCAAAGCATTGGTACGGCATCCATACAAGGCCTGTCGTGGTTCCAAGGGTTCTGGTGTGTCAAAGCTGGACAGGGAGTATCGAACATGAGGATCAGACTTTTTGAGTGCGGTCCACTCATGCTCCCACATCACATTCACTTTCAACCCGTAAGTAGCCTGTAAAGATTCCAATCTGTCTTGAAACTCTTGGTACATTTCCCCAAAAGTATTTTGGGTTAGGACACACATGGCCTGGGGCACAAAGCAAGATTTACAACCGTGGAAGAAACAACCATTGTTTATGCTAATTAGTGTCAGTTGATGATTATGCTCCCGGACCCGGGATGGGTAGTATCAAGATTAACAAGTGCAATACAGCAAATGAATGATAAACATCTTGTTAACACTTGGAACTACCCATCCCGGATCCGGGAGAATTGTCATCAACTGACACTAATTAGCATAACGCAACGGACAACAAATATTACTAGAAAATATTAATATTCATGAAATCACGAGTGAAATATAGTGAAACACAGCTTAGCGTTTGTTAATCACCCTGTCATCTCAGATGTTGATATTATGCTTTGCAGCCAAAGCAAGACAAGCATTTGTTTAAGTTTATCTTAAACAATTATAACCTAGCATAGCATTATGTCCAGCTAGCAGCAGGAAGCTTGGTCACAAATCAGAAAAGCAATCAAATTAACCGTTTACCTTTGATCTTCGGATGTTTTCACTGACGAGACTACCAGTTAGACAGCAAATGTTCATTAAGTTCCATAAAGATTATTTTTATAGCCGAAATACCTCCATTTGTTCTTCACCTTTGGTTGAGAAATCCACCGGAAACTGCGGTCACGACAACGCCGAATTAGACAAATCCAAATTAGATCCATAATATCGACAGAAACATGGCAAAGTTTTTTATAATCAATCCTCAAGGTGTTTTTCAAATATCTATTCGATAATATATCAACCGGGTCAGTTGGCTTCTTAGTAGGAGCGAGAGAAACAATGACCGCATTTGTCTATTACGCACAAATCACTCAGAGCCACCAGCTGACCAATGATGCAATGTTGTCGCTCACGCGTATTTTTCAAAATAAAAGCCTGAAACTGTCTTGTGACACTAGACACATTAGGGAAGCCATAGAAAAAGGAATCTGGTTGATATCCCTTTCACTGCTCAATAGGGACGTATAGGAACTCAGATAGGAGTTACTTCCTGATTGGATTTTTCTCAGGCTTTCGCCTGCAATATGAGTTCTGCTATACTCACAGACAATATTTGTACAGTTTTGGAAACTTTAGTGTTTTCTATCCTAAGCTGTCAATTATATGTATATTCAATATTCTATTGTCTGGTCCTGAAAAATAGCCCGTTTAACTTTGGGAATGTTATTTTTGCAAAAATGAAAATAGTGCCCCCTAGTTTCAAGAGGTTAATCTACCCATCGTGTCCAATTTAAAAAAGGCTTTACAGCAAAAGCACAAAATATGATTATGTTAGGTCAGTCAAGTCACAAACACACACAGCCATTGTCCAGCCAAAAATAGGAGTCACAAAAAGCAGAAATATAGATAAAATTAATCACTAACCTTTGATCATCATCAGATGACACTCATAGTATATCATGTTACACAATACATGTATGTTTTGTTCGATAATGTGCATATTTATATCCAAAAATCTCTGTTTACCATGGCGGGTTACGTGAAGTAATGTTTTGATTCCAAAACATCCGGTGATTTTGCAGAAATACACATAATAAACTTTGATAAAAGATGCAGGTGTTATTCACAGAACTAAAGATAGACTTATCCTCTGTTCAACCGCTGTGTCAGATTTCACAAAAACTTTACGGTAAAAGCATAATCTGAGAACGACGCTCAGAACTCAAAACAGCCAGAGGAATATCCTCCATTTTGTCGTCAATAGAAGCTAGAAAATACACTATAAATATTCACTTACCTTTGATCTTCATCAGAAGGCACTCCCAGGAATCCCAGTCCAACAATAAATGACTGATTTGTTCCATAAAGTCCATCATTTAGCCACTTGTTGTTAGCGTGTTCAGCCCAGTAATCCATCTTCATGAGGTGCGAGCACTTCCTCCAGACAAACTCAAAGTTCCATTACAGTCCGTAGAAACAAGTCAAATGATTTATGTAATCAATCTTTAGGATGTTTTTAACATAAATCGTCAAGGTTCCAACCGGAGAATTTCTTTGTCTGAAGAAAAGCAATTGAAAATCAATTTCTCACTTTCAGTTTGGATTCTTTCTCAGGTTTTTGCCTGCCATATGAGTTCTGTTATACTCACAGACATCATTCAAACAGTTTTATAAACTCAAGAGTGTTTTCTATCCAATAATAGTATGCTTATATTAGCATCTGGGACAGAGTAGGAGGCCGTTCAGTCTGGGCACGCTATTCATCCAAAAGTGAAAATGCTGCCCCCTATCCCAAAAGGTTTATAAAACATTCAGGGGCCTCACACAAAACGTCCTCGATGCTTTTATCATTGGGTTCGTGACAAGAGGAGCATAGCACCCCGAAAATTAGCCTCAGAAACCTATTTTTCTGTTTAATGTTTTGAGTTATTTTTTAAATCTTGTTTAGTGTTCTGGGGCCGCATTTGTTCTGGGTCTTATTTATAATGCGTCTGCCACAAACACAATTCCCCCCGGATATTCCTGCTTCATAGACAACAGCCCTAAGGGCAATAGGGGGTGTGGGGCCATCATCTTTGAAATGTTCAAACACAACCCCACCCCCCAGTTCAACGAGGTCCCTACACATCAATCATCATGACAACTTCAAAGGAATAGATGCAATATAGACATAAATTAACACACACTCTAACACCTGACAACAGGAACAAGATGCCCTTCTGTGGGCATAACCACGTGATACCTTCCCTCCAGGATGTCCTGACCGGATGGGTATGCACATGTCATCCAGACATAGGGTCATAAATCAAACGTTTGACGCGCGTCTTCTACTTTATTCTCTCTGATAATAGTTTACTTTTATGGCTGCAGGGGCAGTATTGAGTAGCTTGGATGAAAGTTGCCCATGTCAAACGACCTGTTCCTCAGTCATAGTTGCTAATATTTGCATATTATTATTAGTACTGGATAGAAAACACTCTGAAGTTTGAATTATGTCTGTGAGTATAACAGAACTCATATAGCAGGCAAAAACCAGAGAAATTCCACTTCCTGTTTTTTTTCTGGAGGTGGCAGATTTTCAACCAAGGTCTCATTGAAATTACAGCGAGATGTGGATGAATTTTCACTTCCTACGCCTTCCACTAGATGTCAGCAGTCAATAGAACTTTGTCTGATGAACCCCAGTGGGGTCTTATTTGGGATTTCATCCGCCATCATTCACTTTAGTTCACTCAATTTATAATGACAGAGTTGTTGGTTTGATTGCTAAATGCCCCTTTAGACCTCCTTTAATGCTTTAAAACACAGTCATTCATTTCAGCATATTGACCCATTTTGAATTGAACATGTACAAGTTCGGCATTTTAGACGCGTTTTAAACATTTCATCCCATTATATGTTTTGTCCTCTTTAATGAAGTTTAAACACGCAGTATCTTTAGATCCTTTAGTTGCGTTCCGTTGATGCATTGCATTTCAACGTTAGGCCAAATATTAGACATATGATGAGGCTACATTGTGCATATGATCTCAGTGTTTCCCAAACACAAACTTCTTAATTGTTTTCACAGGTTCAAAATTGTTTTGAATTCCATTCCCAAGTTTATCAAACATTCCTATTATAAGCACATTGGCGCTTCCATAATATGCATGATCAAACGATGATGAACAGGGCAGCTCATTCATTCACAGTGGTTACTCACAGCTGGCGAATTCTAGGAGTTCAAGCCCTTCCAAGAGAGCTGTCCTTGTGGTCCGAATGCAATGACAAATAGAACAATATCCAGCATGTGTCCGAACCGGAGCTAGCCTTCTGATGGTAATCCTTCACTGAGTCTTTTGATTTGATTGTAGTGGATTCCTTTTTTTTCTTGACCTCAGCAACTGCCCTAGCCTGAAAGTGGGGTTGTTTCGTAAGCATACAGTCCACATTCAAAGTTTCCAAACGGCCAAAACATTCAATGAGATCAATGCACCAATTGGTGCAACATTGTTTTTTATTATTTTATTATTATTATTATGACTTAAATATTATTATTATATCTAACCAAAAACGTATTATCAAATGAATGCATAGATTACTTACTATGACCTGTCTGTATGGTCAAAAGAGTATACCACTCCCGTGTCTAGCTAGGACTCCACTTTTTTATTATCAATATCATATCATTTCTGGTTACAATTAAGTATCTTACTGTAATAGATTTCCATTAAAATGCGCAAAAATCATTCTTTAGCTAAAAAGGGTCTGTATTAACAGTGGACTAATTAAAAAAACATAAATGTAGTTCGAGTGGATTTTGCCTTTAATAAGCCAGAGGTGTTTGTGAGATCCAATTTGGTTGTGTACATGAATCATTATCATGATGCGCCTTGTCAGCACACCATCTCCCGGAACAGGCATTAGCTGCGGAAATTAGATTAGGTGGGCACAGCGTCTGAAGAGAAAGGGCAACTAAATGAGCAGGGAGAAGATTAAGGCCAGGGCCAGAGCAGTCGTTTCAGGGCTCCAAGCCTCCTTCCAGCAGCAGCATTGATTACTGTGTCATTCTGACCTTTGCTATAATGGAGACTTGTGGCTGCTCTATATAGTATTTTCATATCCAATGAAAAATACTGTGCTTACATTAGACCAGAGAGCCATCTGTTATGGAGCTACAGATCTAGAACAGCAGCAACACTGGGACTCGTCCATCAAAAAAATGGATTAACATGGAACTTAGTTATTTTCAGTGAAGTATATGTCCACAACACATGGACATACACTTTAATCTTTTTTTTTATCTGTCGGCCCCAGCCTCGAACTCAGGTCCTGTATGTACCTAACTACCCCGCTCTCCTGATCAACATCTCTGTTTACTTTATGCCTCTCTCTAACGTCAATTTGCATTGTCTACTGCTGTCTTGGCTAGTTCTTACTGTTTATTTCACCGTAGAGCCCTCAGTCTCACTCAAAATGCCTTAGATAGCTATTTTGTCCCAGCCCACACACATGCGGAGACCTCACCTGGCTTAACTGGTGCCTCCAGGGACGAAACCTCTCTCATCGTTACTCAACGCCTAGTTTTACCTCCACTTTACTCACATCCTACCATACCATTGTCTGTACATTATGCCCTGAATCTATTCTACCACGCCAAGAAATGTGCTCCTTTATTCTCTAGTTCCCAACGCACTAGACGACCAGTTCTTATAGCGTTTAGCCGTACCCTTATCCTACTCCTCCTCTGTTCCTCTAGTGATGTAGAGGTTAACCCAGGCCCTGTATCCCCCAGTTCCACTCCTATTCCTATTCCCCAGACTTGGTTTCATGCATGTCAGAAGCCTCCTCCCTAAGTTTGTTTTATTCACTGCTTTAGCACACTTCACCAACCCTGATGTTCGAGCCATGTCTGAATCATGGCTTATGAAGGACACCAACAATTTTGAAATTTCCATCCCCAACTACATTTTCTGCCAAGATAGAACTGCCAAAGGGGGTGGAGTTAGCCTGCAGAGTTCTGTCATGCTATCCAGGTCTGTGCCCAAACAGTTCAAGCTTCTACTTTTAAAAATCCACCTTTCCAGAAATAAGTCTCTCACTGTTGCAGCCTGTTACAGACCCCCCTCAGCCCACAGAAACTGTTAGGAATGTTATGTATAATGACTAAACAATATCTACATTTAAATAGAACTATAATTAATTAAACTCTACCCTGTTTTACAATATCTGATTAATAATGTTAATTCATAAGGAATGGATTGTGGGTTTTAAGTAAGCAGAAAGGATCGTTAACCGATGGTTGAACCCACTCAACTTAACTCTGGGATGTTTGGATAAGGCAGTTTTCCTGGGTTTTCCATTATCTGGAACTGTCTTCTAAATAGTGATGGATGAAGGTGAAGATACCAGAAGTGAATCTTGATAAGTGTGTGTCTGGAGTGAGCGAGCGAGGGGGTTGGAATAAACTTTTGAACCTGTTTTGTCCTGGTCGATAGGAGGAAGGACATTTTATAACCTATGACGTCATATTTTGTATATAAACTGTCCGTGGTTTCATGGTAGCGAGCTTCGAGAATAAATACTATTATCTAATTTTGATAAGATTGGTCTCTGTCTATTTTATGCAAATAGGAATCTTACAAATTCTCATAAAATAGACAGAGATTTAATTAATGTACACATATAGGAATTATGAAATTCCAATGACAGAAACTCACCCAAGCCTCCTCATTTCTCCTTCACCCAAATCCAGATAGTTGATGTTCTGAAAGAATTGCAAAATCTGGACCCCTACAAATCAGCTGGGCTAGACAATGTGGACCCTCTCTTTCTAAAATTATCCATCGCAATTGTTGCAACCCCTATTACTAGCCTGTTCAACCTTTCTTTCATATTGTCTGAAATCCCAAAAGATTGGAAAGCTGCCACAGTCATCCCCCTCTTCAAAGGGGGAGACACTCTAGACCCAAACTGTTACAGGCCTATATCTATCCTGCCCTGCCTTTCTAAAGTCTTTGAAAGCCAAGTTAACAAACAGATCACCGACCAGATCACCACTATGCATTCTGGTTTCCGAGCTGGTCATGGGTGCACTTCAGCCATGCTCAAGGTCCTAAACAATATCATAATTGCCATCAATAAAAGACAGTACTGTGCAGCTGTCTTCATCGACCTGGCCAAGACTTACAACTCTGTCAATCACCGCATTATCGGCAGACTCAACAGCCTTGGTCTCTCAAATGACTGCCTCGCCAAGTTCACCAACTACTTCTCAGAGTTCAGTGTGTCAAATCGGAGGGCATGTTGTCTGGACCTTTGGCAAGTCTATGGGGGTGCAACAGGGTTCAAGTCTTGGGCCGACTCTGTATACATAAATGATGTCGCTCTTGCTGCTGGTGATTCTCTGATCCACCTCTATGCAGACAACATAATTCTATATACTTCTGGCCCTTCTTTGGACACAGTTAAACTTTTTGGAATAGGGGGCAGCATTTTCACTTTTGGATGAATAGTGTGCCCAGAGTGAACTGCCTCCTACTCTGTCCCAGATGCTAATATATGCATATTATTATTAGTATTGGATAGAAAACACCCTGAAGTTTCTAAAACTGTTTGAATGATGTCTGAGTATAACAGAACTCATAGGGCAGGCAAATTTCCAAACAGGAAGTGGAAATTCTGGGGCTGGTCGAATTTCAAGTCATCGCCTATTCACAGCCAAACAAGATATGGATATGTACGCACTTCCTACGCCTTCCACTAGATGTCAACAGTCAGTAGAACATGGAATTAAGCCTCTAGTATGATGTATGACCGGATGGGAGGGGATTGAGTCAGTGGTCTGTCAGAATGCCAGTTCCTGGTTGTGCACATTACTGTTGATATCGCCTGCGTTCCATGACTCTGTAGACAAAAACGAATGCTTCGGTTGGAACGTTATTGGATATATATAAAAATAACATCCTGAAAATTGATTCTCTACTTAGGTTGACCAGTTTATTCGTCCTGGAATATAACTATTTGAAGTATTTGTCCGAGTTTGCCTGGACCAGCGCCAGCTTTTAGACATGTGAACTAACCGTGCTAGCAAAAGCAGCTAATTGGACACTAGTAAGGGACATTATGGAACAAAACCACAATTTATTATGGACCTAGGACTCCTTGCACTGCATTCTGATGAGAGATCATCAAAGGTAAGGGAATATTTATGATGTAATTTCGTATTTCTGTTGACTCCAACATGACGGAGAAATATTGTTACGTTTTAGCGCCTTTTTAAATTATTGCATGGTATGCTTTTGGTAATGTTAAAAAAAATCTGACACAGCGGTTGCATTAAGAACCAGTGCATCTTTAATTATATGTAAAACATGTATCTTTCGTCAAAGTTTATGATGAGTATTTCTGTTATCTGGCGTAGCTCTCTGTAATTACTCCGGATATTTTGGAGGCATTTCTGAACATGTCGTCAATGTAAACAGAGATTTGTGGATGTACATATGCATATTATCAAATAAATGTATTGTGTAACATGATGTCATATGAGTGTCATCTAATGAAGATTATCAAAGGTTACTGATGAATTTCCCTCACTGCCTTTACAGCGGAATGAACATAAGTTATTTTATACTCACAGACATGATTCAAACAGTTTTAGAAACTTCAGAGTGTTTTCTATCCAAATCTACTAATATTATGCATACTCTATCTTCTGGGGATGAGTAGCAGGCAGTTGAATTTGGGCATGCTTTTCATCCAAAATTCCAAATGCTGCCCCCTATCCTAGAGAAGTTAATTGTCGAACTGGGATTCCTGGGAGTGCCTTCTGATGAAGATCATCAAAGGTAAGTGAATATTTATGGTGTTTCTAAATTTGTTGATTCCAAAATGGCAGATATTCCTCTGGCTGTTTTGGGCTCTGAGCGCTGATCTCAGATTATGCTTTGACACAGCGGTTGCATTAACCTTTCTGCGTTAGGCGGGACGCTTGCGTCCCACATGGCCAATTGCCAGGGAAAATGCAGTGCGCCAAATTCAAACATTTCTTTAAAAATTCTTTAAAAATCCAGCCAACGTGTCAGATTTCAAAATGGCTTTTAGGCGAAAGCATAAGATGCTATTATCTGATGATAGCACAACAGTAAACAATGAAAGTAGCATATTTCAACTCTGCAGGTGCGACACAACGCAGAAATAAAATATAAATCATGCCTTACCTTTGACAAGCTTCTTTTGTTGGCACTCATATATGTCCCATAAACCTCACAAATGGTCCTTCTGTTCGATTAATTCCGTCAATATATATCCAAAATGACCATTTATTTGGCGCATTTGATCCAGAAAAACACTGCTTCCAACTTACGCAATGTCGCTACAAAATATAAGGTGCCAATATAAGGTGCCAATATAAACTGAGATTTTGGGATAAAAATCTGCACATTATTGAACAAAACACATGTATTGTGTAACATGATGTCCTATGAGTGTCATCTGATGAAGATCATCAAAGGTTAGTGAATAATTGTATCTATATTTCTGCTTTTTGTGACGCCTATCTTTGGCTGGAAAAAAGGTTGTATTTTTTTTAGACTTGGTGGTTATCTAACATAATCATATGTTGTGCTTTAGCTGTAAATAATTTATAAATCGGACACTATGGGTAGATTAACAAGATGTCTTTAATTTGCTGTATTGGACTTGTTAATGTGTGAAAGTTACATATTTCGTAAAATATTTCGCCCTACCTTTTCAGTGGAATGTTATCGAGCCTGCGCTAGAAAGGTTATCAAACATCCAGATGAGCTTCAATACCATACAACACTCTTCCGTAGCCTCCAACTGCCCTTAAATGCTAGTAAAACTAAATGCATTCTCTTCAATCGATCGCTGCCTGCACTAGCCCTCCCGTTTAGCATCACTACTCTGGACGGTACCAATATGTGGACTACTACAAATACCTAGGTGTCTGGTTGAACTGTAAACTCTCCTTCCAGACTCGCTTCCTATTTCGCAGCAAAGCCTCCTTCAATTATGCTGCCAAACATAGCCTCGTAAAACTGACTATCCTACCGATCCTTGACTTCGGCGATGTCATTTACAAAATAGCCTCCAACACTCTACTCTGCAAATTGGATGCAGTCTATCACAGTGCCATCTGTTTTGTCAACAAAGCCCCATATACTACCCACCACTGCGACCTGTATGCTCTTGTTAGTTTGTCCTCGTGTCATGTTCGTCGCCAAACCCATTGGCTCCGGGTCATCTATAAGTATTTTCTAAGTAAAGCCCCGCCTTATCTCAGCTCACTGGTCACCATAACTGCCACCCACCAGTTATCTGCTGCCAATGACTGGAACAAATTGCAAAAATCACTGAAGTTGGAGTCTTATATCTCCCTCACTAACTTTAAGCATCAGCTGTCAGAGCAGCTTACCGATCATTGCACCTGTACACAGCCCATCTGTAAATAGCCCACCCAACTACCTCATCCCCATATTGTTTTGATTGTTTTTCTCTTTTGTACCCCAGTATCTCTACTTGCACATCTACCTCTCCAATGTTATTGCTAAATTGTAATTATTTTGCCAATATGGCCTATTTATTCCCTTACCTCCCTAATCTTACTACATTTGCACACACTGTATATAGATCTTTCTACTGTGTTATTGACTGTACGTTCAATTATCCCATGTGTAACTCTCTTTGTGTTACACTGCTTTACTTTATCTTGGCCGGGTCGCAGTTGTAAACGTTCTCAACTGGCCTACCTGGTTAAATAAAGGTTAAATAAAAAAATAAAAAAATTGGATTATCGATTTTACTTACAATGTGATTTTTAATGAGGGAAGTGAATAGAGTATTCAATCCATCCAGTGCCACTCTTACAAGCTATAACTAAAAAGCCTTGATTAGATTGCTATTGTACAATGTTAAAAAGTTGTACAACACTAAAATCAGTAAATACAAACTCAGTGGTATACCATTACCTGAGCTTGAAACAAAAAACAACAACTAATGTTTACAGCAACATTTAGCCTGCCATTGGCAAACATTCAAATGAACAGACCCTAAGATATTTGTTCTTAGCCTTAATAGGCCTATGTCATGTAAGACAGAATATTATTACATTACACAACTGTATAAAAGTATTATTAACCCTTGACATTGGAAAATAAAGCATGTTCATACATCCATCTGAAAATCATTCCTAGTTCAAAGCCAAGCAGGGATTAGAATGGTATAATATCCTTAGTAGATACAGTTGAAGTCGGAAGTTTACATACACCTTAGCCAAATACATTTAAACTCAGTTTTTCACAATTCCTGATATACACTGCTCAAAAAATAAAGGGAACACTTAAACAACACAATGTAACTCCAAGTCAATCACACTTCTGTGAAATCAAACTGTCCACTTAGGAAGCAACACTGATTGACAATAAATGTCACATGCTGTTGTGCAAATGGAGTAGACAACAGGTGGAAATTATAGGCAATTAGCAAGACACCCCCAATAAAGGAGTGATTCTGCAGGTGGTGACCACAGACCACTTCTCAGTTCCTATGCTTCCTGGCTGATGTTTTCGTCACTTTTGAATGCTGGCGTTGCTTTCACTCTAGTGGTAGCATGAGACGGAGTCTACAACCCACACAAGTGGCTCAGGTAGTGCAGCTCATCCAGGATGACACAACAATGCGAGCTGTGGCAAGAAGGTTTGCTGTGTCTGTCAGCGTAGTGTCCAGAGCATGGAGGCGCTACTAGGTGACAGGCCAGTACATCAGGAGACGTTGAGGAGGCCGCAGGAGGGCAACAACCCAGCAGCAGGACTGCTACCGCCTCCTTTGTGCAAGGAGGAGCAGGAGGAGCACTGCCAGAGCCCTGCAAAATGACCTCCAGCAGGCCACAAATGTGCATGTGTCTGCTCAAACTGTCAGAAACAGACTCCATGAGGGTGGTATGAGGGCCCGACGTCCACAGGTGGGGGTTGTGCTTACAGCCCAACACCGTGCATGACGTTTGGCATTTGCCAGAGAACACCAAGATTGGCAAATTCGCTACTTGCGCCATGTGCTCTTCACAGATGAAATCAGGTTCACACTGAGCACGTGACAGACGTGACAGTCTGGAAACGCCGTGGAGAACGTTCTGCTGCCTGAAACATCCTCCAGCATGACCGGTATGGTGGTGGGTCAGTCATGGTGTGGGGTGGCATTTCTTTGGGGGGCCTCACAGCCCTCCATGTGCTCGCCAGAGGTAGCCTGACTGCCATTAGGTACCGAGATGAGATCCTCAGACCCCTTGTGAGACCATATGCTGGTGCGGTTGGCCCTGGGTTCCTCCTAATGCAAGACAATGCTAGACCTCATGTGGCAGCAGTTCATTGCAAGAGGAAGGCATCGATGCTATGGACTGGCCCGCCCGTTCCCCAGACCTGAATCCAATGGAACACATATGGGACATCATGTCTCGCTCCATCCACCAACGTCACGTTGCACCACACTGTCCATGAGTTGGCGGTTGCTTTAGTCCAGGTCTGGGAGGAGATCCCTCGGGAGACCATCCGCCACCTCATCAGGAGCATACCCAGGCGTTGTAGGGAGGTCATACACACTACTGAGCCTCATTTTGACTTGTTTTAAGGACATTACATCAAAGTTGGATCAGCCTGTAGTGTGGTTTTCCACTTTAATTTTGAGTTTTACTCCAAATCCAGACCTCCATGAGTTGATAAATTTGATTTCCATTGATAATGTTTGTGTGATTTTTTTGTCAGCACATTCAACTATGTAAAGAAAAGTATTTAATAAAAATATTTCATTCATTCAGATCTAGGATGTGTTATTTTATTGTTCCCTTTATTGTTTTGAGCAGTGGAGAATCCTAGTAAAGATTCCCTGTCTTAGATCAGTTAGGATCACAACTTTATTTTAAGAATGTGAAATGTCAGGATAATAGTAGAGAATTATTTATTTAAGCTTGTATTACTTTCATCACATTCCCAGTGGGTCAGAAGATTACATACACTCAATTAATATCTGGTGGCATTGCTTTTAAATTGTTTAACTTGGGTCAAATGTTTTGGGTGGCCTTCCACAAGCTTCCCAAAATAAGATGGGTGAATTTTGGCCCATTCCTCCTGACAGAGCTGGTGAAACTGAGTCAGGTTTGTAGGTCTCCTTGCTCGCACACACTTTTCAGTTCTGCCCACAAATGTTCTGTAGGTTTGAGGTCATGGCTTCGTGATGGCCACTCCAATACCTTGACTTTGTCCTTCAGCCATCTTAACACAACTTTGGAAGTATGCTTGGGGTCATTGTCCATTTGGAAGACCCATTTACGACCAAGCTTTAACTTCCTGACTGATGTCTTGAGATGTTGCTTCAATATATCCACATAATGTTCCTCCCTCATGAAGCCATCTATTTTGTGAAGTGCACTAGTCCCTCCTGCAGCAAAGCACCCCCACAACATGATGCTGCCACCCCGTGCTTCACGGTTGGGATGTTATTCTTCGGCTTGCAAGCATCCCCCTTTTATCTCCAAACATATCGATGGTCATTATGGCCAAACAGTTCTATTTTTGTTTCATCGGGCCAGAGGACATTTCTCCAAAAAGTACGATCTTTGTCCCCATGTGCAGTTGCAAACCGCAGTCTGGCTTTTCTATGGCGGTTTCGGAGCAGTGGCTTCTTCCTTGCTGAGCTGACATTCAGGTTACGTTGATATAGGACTCGTTTTACTGTGGATATAGATACTTTTGTACCTGTTTCCTCCAGCATCTTCACAAGGTCCTTTGATGTTGTTTTGTGATTCATTCGCACTTCACACCAAAGTACGTTAATTTCTAGGAGACAGAAAGTGTCTCCTTCCTGAGCGGAAGGAGAAGATGAACATGGTATCTTCAGGAGTTTTGAAATTGCTCCCAAGGATGAACCAGACTTTTCCTGAGGTCTTGGCTGATTTCTTTTGATTTTCCTATGATGTCAAGCAAAGAGGCACTGAGTTTGAAGTTCGGCCTTGAAATACATCCACAGGTACACCTTCAATTGACTCAAAAGTCAATTAGCCTATCAGAAGCTTCTAAAGCCATGACATTTTCTGGAATTTCCCAAGCTGTTTAAAGGCAGTCAACTTAGTGTATGTAAACTTTTGACCCACTGGAATTGTGATACAGTGAATTACATGTGAAATAATATGTCTGCAAATAGTTGTTGGAAAAATGACTTGTGTCCTGCACAAAGTAAAGTGTCCTAACCGACTTGCCAAAACTATAGTTTGTTAACAAGAAATTTGTGGAGTGGTTGAAAAACAAGTTTTAATCACTCCAACCTAAGTGTATGTAAACTTTCAACTTCAACTGTACATGGCAATACAATAGGGCTCAAGTAGGAAACGAGACATGCGCAATGGATCGCTAATCTAATGGCTTTGTATGGCTGTATGTATCGACCCACTCCAAATCACAATCCTATTCATTGACAAATATGCTTGAGAACAGGCTCTCATTTAGGACCGCTGTGTCTCAACAACCTGTGATTTAAAAATATATACGAACTGCTTCTCTTAATAACTGAGTAAGCCGGCTTGCTTGGAGCCCAAATCTCTTTTCATGAACTCAAAGGGCATTGGATAATATGAATAAAAGCAAAATCACCAGGTTGTGACAGTATTCCTCCTGAGGTCTATTTTGTAACTGATTAGGTCCACTGTTACTTGAAATGATTAACACAGCAGTTTACAGAAGTTCATTTTGAAGGGATGTAAATAATAATACAGCTAGCTGGGTTCTCAGTACATCGCACAGACAGGAATAAAGAATACTCCTGGGGAAGAAGAAAGGCAGGGGTGTTTGTTTCATGATGAACTACTCATGGTGTAATTGTGATTACAAAGAAACTCAAGTATTTTTGTTTGCCCAACCTAATATACCTCACAATAAAATGCAGACCGTATTACCTCCCAAGAGAATTCTTTCAGTTATTGTCACTGCCGTGTACATTCCCCATCAAGCCGTTACCACGATAGCCCTCAAATAACTACACTGGACTTTATGCAAACTGGAAACCACATATCTTTAGGCCGCATTATTTGTAGCTGGGTGATTTAAAAAAAAGCAAGTTCTACTAACACATTGACTTTAGTACTCAAGCTGGGAAAACATTGGACCACTGCTATTCAACTTTTCGAAATGCCTAAAAGGCCCTACCTGCCCTCCAAATCTGATTATGACTCCATTTTGCTCCTCCCTTCCTACAGGCAGAAACTCAAACAGGAAGTACCGTTGCTAGGTCTATTCAATGCTGGTCTGACCAATCGGAATCCATGCTTCAAGATTGTTTTGATCATGGGATATGTTCCGGATTGCCTCTAGGAATATCATCAACGAATACACAGATACAGTGACTGAGTTCATCAGGAAGTGTATAGGAAATGTTGTACCCACTGTGACTAAAACCTACCCAAACCAGAAACCGTGGATTGATGGCAGCATTCACGCAAAATTGATTGTACCAACCACCACATTAGCCATGGCAAGGAGACGGGGAATATGGCCGAATACAAACAGCGTAGTTATTTCCTCAGTAAGGCAATCAAACAGGAAAAATGTCTCTCTTTATTAAGTGGAGTCGCAATTCACGAAAAGTATGTGGCAGGGTCTACAGACAATCAAAGTGAACTACAAAGGGGAAACCAGACACGTTGCGGACACTGACATCTTGCTTCCATACAAGATAAACACCTTCTTCGCCCGCTTTGAGGATAACACAGTGCCACTGACACGGCAGGCTACCAAGGACTGTGGGCTCTCATTGTCCGTGGCCAACGTGAGTAAGACATTTAAGCATGTTAACCCTCGCAAGGCTGCAGGCCCAGACGGCATCCCTAGCCGCGTCCTCAGAGCATGCGCAAACCAGCTGGTTTACAGACATATTCAATCTCTTCCTATCCCAGTCCGCTGTTCCCACTTGCTTCAATATGTCCACCATTGTTCCTGTACCCAAGAAGGCAAAGGCAACTGAACTAAATGACTATTGCCCCGTAGCACTCACTTCTGTCATCATAAAGTGCTTTGAGAGGCTAGTTAAGGATCATATACCATCTACCTTACCTGACACCCTAGACCCACTTCAGTTTGCTTACCACCCCAATAGATCCACGTACGATGCAATCGCCATCGCAATGCACACTGCCCTATCCCATCTAGACAAGAGGAATACCTATGGAAGAATGCTGTTCATTGACTATAGCTTAACATTCAACACCATTGTACCCTACAAGCTCATCATTAAGCTTGGGGCACTGGGTCTGAACACCTTCCTGTGCAACTGGCTCCTGGGCTTCCTGATGGGCCGCCCCCAGTGGCCACGGACGCTTCAAAGTCAATCGTCAAGTTTGCAGACGACACAACAGTAGTAGGCCTGATTACCAACAATGATGAGACAGCTTGCAGGGAGGAAGTGAGAGCCCTGGGAGAGTGGTGCGGGGAAAATAATATCTCACTCAAAGTCAACAAAACAAAGGAGCTGATCGTGGTAATCTCCTTTTACCATCGGTCCTATTAGCCAACGTACAATCAATCGATAGTAAAATAGACTAACTACGAGCACGTATATCCTACCAACGGGACATTAATAACTGGATTATCTTATGTTTCACCGAGTCATGGCTGAACGATGACATGATTAACATACAGCTGCCGGATTTCAAGCTTTTTCGGCAGGATAGAATAGTGGGCACTGGTAAGACGAGGGGTGGCGGCATTTGTATATTTTAAACAGCAACTGGTGCACACAATCTAACGAAGTCTCGAGGTTTTGCTTGCCTGAGGTAGAGTATCTCATGATAAGCTGTAGACCACACTATTTATCAAGAGTTTACATCTATACATTTCGTAGCTGTCTATATACCAACAAATACCGAAGCTGGCACTAAGACTGCACTCAATGAGCTGTGCACAGCCATAAGCAAACAGGAAAACGCTCATCCAGAGGCGGCACTCCTAGTTACCGGTGACTTTTATGCAAGGAAACTCAAATCCGTTCTACCTAATCTCGTTAAATCTGTTAAATGTGCAACCAGAGGGAAAAAAACTCAAGACCATCTTTACTCCACACACAGACATGCGTACACAGCTATCCCTCACCCTCCATTTGGCAAATCTGACCATATTTCTATCCTCCTGATTCTTGCTTACAACTAAAAACTAAAGCAGGAAGCAGCTGTGACTCAGTCAATAAGAGAGTGGTCAGGTGAAGCAGATTCAAGCTACAAAACTGCTTTGCTAGCACAGACTGGAAAATGTTCCAGGATTCTTCCGATGGCATTGAGGAGTATACCACATTAGTCACTGTCTTCATTAAGAAGTGCCTTGATCACTTCATCCACACAGTGACCGTACGTACATACCCCAACCAGAAGCCATGGATTACAGGCAACATCCGCACTGAGCTAAAGGGTAGAGCTGCCGCTTTCGAGGAGTGGGACTCTGACCCGGAAGCTTATAAGAAATCCCGCTATACAGCAATACATCAGCAATACAGGACTGAGAGTGAATCATACTACACTGGCTCCGACAATCGTCGGATGTGTCAGGGCTTGCAAACTATTACACACTACAAAGGGAAGCATAGCCGTGAGCTGCCAAGTGACACAAACTTACCAGACAAGTTAAATAACTTCTATGCTCGCTTCGAGGTAAGTAACTCTGAAACATGCACGAGAGCACCAGCTGTTCCGGATGACTATGTGATCACGCTCTCCGTAGCCGATGTGAGTAAGACCTTTAAACAGGTCATCATTCACAAGGTCGCACGGTCAGACGGATTACCAGGACTTGTACTCCGAGCTTACATTGACCAACTAAAGTGTCTTCACTGATATTTTCAACCAGTCCCTGACATAAATCCAACATGTTTCAAGAAGACCACCATATTCCCTGTGCCAAAGAACACTAAAGTAACCTGCCAAAATGACTACCGACCCATAGCATTCATGTCTGTAGCCATGAAGTGCTTTGAAAGGCTGGTCATGACTCACATCAACACCGTTATCCCAGAAACCCTCGACCCACCTCAATTTTCATACCGCCCCAACAGATGATGCAATCTCTTTTGCATTCAACACAGCCCATTCCCACCTGGACAAAAGGACCACCAATGCGACAATGCTATTCATTGACTACAGCTCAGCATTCAACACCTTCATGTCCTCAAAACTCATCACTAAGCTAAGGACACTGGGACTAAACACCTCCCTCTGAAGCTGGATCCTGGACTTCATGATGGGCTGCACCCAGGTGGTAAGGGTAGGGCCACATCCGCCACACTGATCCTCAACATGGGGGCCCCTCATGGGTTTGTGCTCAGTCCCTCCTGTACTCTCTGTTCACACATGACTGCATGGCCAGGCACCACTCCAATACCATCATCAAGTTTGCAATGGCACAACAGTGGTAGGCCTGATCCTATAAGGAGAAGGTCAGAGACATGGCCGGGTGGTGCCAGGAGAACAACCTCTCCCTCAATGTGATCAAGAAAAAGGAGATTGTGGACTACAGGAAAAGGAGGACCGAGCACGCTGCCATTCTCATCGACTGGGCTGTAGTGGAACAGGTTGAGAGCCTCAAATTCCTTGGTGTTCACATCACCAACAAACTATCATAGTCCAAACACACTAAGACAGTCATGAAAAGGGCACGACAAAGCCTATTCCCCCTCAGGAGACTGAAAGGATTCGGTATGGGTCCTCAGATCCTCGAAGGTTTCTACAGCTGCACCATCGAGAGTATCTTGACTGGGTGCATCACTGCCTGATATCGCAAGTGCTCAGCCTACGACTGCAAGGCACTATATAGGGTAATGCGTATGGCCCAGTACATCACTGGGGTCAACCTTCCTGCCATCCAGGACTTCTATACCAGGCAGTGTCAGAGGAAGTCTCTAAAAATTGTCAGACTCCAGCCACCCTAGTCGTAGACAAGGGTAGCCTAGTAGTTAGTGTTGGACTAGTAATTGAACGGTTGCTAGATCAAATACCCGAAAAATCTGTTGTTCTGTCACTGAACAAGGCAGTTACACCACTGTTCCTGCTACTCAGGCCCAGAAGCTAGGATATGCATATAATTGGTATAGTTGGATAGAAAAGACTCTAAAGTTTCTAAAACGTTTAAAATTAAAATTGTCTGAGTATAACAGAACTAATTTGGCTGGCGAAACCCAGAGGACAAACCATCCAGGAATGTTTTTGTTGTTGAGGTGACCATATTTTGAATTAGCTTTATCTGGGAAACTAGATTTCTGAAGCATCTGGTTGCAGTTCCTAGGGCTTCCACTAGATGTCAACAGTCTTTAGAAATTGGTTGATGTTTTTCCTTTGAGTAATGAAGAAGTTTGGCTATTCAGAACGAGGGTCAAGTCTCGTGTACTGTTGTGTTTGGGGGGCACAACCTAGCACTCGCTCCGCTTTCATTTTATCCGCTATTGAACATGGTTTATTCTGTCAGCTTCTACCCCCAACAGCTTCTACCCCCAAGCCATAAGACTCCTGAACAGCTTATCAAAGGGCTACCCAGACCCCTCTTTCACGTTGCAGCTACTCTTTGTTTATTATCTATGCACAGTCACTTTAACTCTACCTACATGTGCATAATACCTCAATTATCTTGACTAACAGGTGCCCCCACACATTGACTATGTACCGGTACCCCCTGTATATAGTCTCGCTTGTTATACTACTGCTGCTGTTTAATTATTTGTTACATTTATTGTCTATATGTTACTTAACACTCATTTAAAAAATTTCTTAACTTAAAGCGTTGTTGATTAATTAAGGGCTTGTTTTGTTTATAAACATTTCACTGTAAGGTCTACTACACCTGTTGTAGTCAGTGCATGTGACAAATACAATTTGATTTGATTCATTATTATTCTACAATGTAGAAAAAAGTAAAACGTAAAGAAAACCCTTGAATGAGTAGGTGTTCTAAAACATTTGACTGGCAGTGTATATACTTTATTCTATTCTACTGTATTTTAGTCATTGCCACTCTGACATTGCTCGATCTAATATTTATATATTTCTTAATTCCGTTCTTTTACTTTTAGATTAGAGCTAGGAACTCAAGTATTTCGCTACACCAGAGTGGTGGCAGGTAGCCTAGTGGTTAGAGCTTTGGGCCAGTAATCAAAAGGTTGCTAGATCAAATCCCTGTGCTGACAAGGTAAAAATGTATAATTCTGCTGCTGAACAAGGCAGTAGACCTAGGAACACTGGGTTATCATTGTAAATAAAAATGTGTTCTTAACTAACTTGCCAAGTTGAATAAAATAAAAAGTTAACACCCACACTACTTCTAGTTTTTCTGAACAGAGCAGGTATTGCCTGTTACTACTTTAGCGAGGGATTGGAATATAGTATTTAAATCATATTGATATAATTTTGGCCAAGAACCATATGTTCTAAAACAGATCAAAGATAGTGTATGACTATTCTAGTCTATCAAAATATTTGGAGCTTTGTTTTCTGATGAAGCATGTAAGATATGTAATAGACAGAAAATAACATTTTATTCGATTTTTGACATGATTTGAAATGCGGCACTAATTTAGCTTTTATTAAAAAAAGGTAAGGAATGCCACCCAGAGCTTTCACTATTGCTCTCTATCTTTAATAAATACAGAATTAAACTATTTTCAAAAATTCTATCATCCATTCTTGAAACTTGCTTACCCAAATTGGGACATTTGGACCAAAGCAGGTTTCTTAAAAACCAATTATAGATAAGATAACCTCCGTTGTCTATTCCATATCTTACACGTCTTTCAGTCTTTGAATAAACATCATCCTATGAATTTTTTTTAATATAGTACATACATACTTACCAAAGAGTAGAGCTCTTATGGCACTGGGGGCAGTCGCCACAGCAAGCTTAAAGCGATATTTCTGGATTTTGACAATGAAGCACTTTCTGTTCTTCCCCAGTCAGATGAACACATGGATGCCTTTGTATGTCTCTGCATCCCGTATCAAGGAAGTTAGAGGTAGTTTTGCAAGCACAATGATAATTAGAATTAGCGCAATGACTGAAAGTCTATGAAATCTACGCTAGTTAGAAACTTCCTTCAAACAGCCCACAGAGACATAAAAATTGTATCCACAAGTTCATCTGACTCTGCCAAAATCCTTATGAATGTGGCTCATAAATCCTAATGCAATGTTCAGACCAGCAAATGTAATTTAATTACAATGTCCTCAAAGACACCCGGATGTATACATACTATATTCCAATCCCTCGCTATAGTAGTAACAGGCAATACCTGCTCTGCTCTGTTCTGCTCTGTTCAGAACAACTAGAAGTAGTGTGGATGTTAACTTTTTATTTTACCTTTATTTAGGGGTGGCAGGCTAGCCTAGAGGTTAGAGCGTTGGTCTAGTAACTGGAAGGTTGCAAGTTCAAAACCCCGAACTGACAAGGTACAAATCTGTCGTTTGGCCCCTGAACAGGCAGTTAACCCAATGTTCCTAGGCCGTCATTGAAAATAAGAATTTGTTCGTAACTGACTTGACTAGTTAAATAAAGGTACAATAAATACATACCTTGTAGACATCTTTCCAATACATTTCAAACCAAATGACACTGTATGGATGCCCGTCACATTGATTTGATGAGGGGTGCTGTGGTATTTGTATCTGAAATAACTATTGTGAAATATCTGCATTACCCGGTGCACCTATAAACCTATCAGTTCTGAGACCCCAGCAAAAATCATATTTTCATTTATTTTATGTGCATGTCCAGCCCTTATATTTAGCCTCACAATTAAATATTTGGTCATCCACAAACAAGCAAGATTTCTGGCTCTCACAGACCTGTAACTTCTTCTTTAAGAGGCTCCTCTGTCCTCCACTCGTTACCTGTATTAATGGCACCTGTTTGAACTTGTTATCAGTATAAAAGACACCTGTCCACAACCTCAAACAGTCACACTCCAAACTCCACTGTGGCCAAGACCAGATTCTTAATTGGATTGAGGTCTGGGTTTTGACTAGGCCATTCCAAGACATTAAAATGTTCCCCTTTAAACACTTGAGTATTGCTTTAGCAGTTTGCTTAGGTTCATTGTCCTGCTGGAAGGTGAACCTCCGTCCCAGTCTCAAATCTCTGGAAGACTGAAACAGGTTTCACTCAAGAATTTCCCTGTGTTTAGCATCATTCATCATTCTGATCAGTTTCCCAGTCCCTGTCAATGAATGATGGTGGTGTTCTCGGGGTGATGGGAGGTGTTGGGTTTGCGGCAGACACAGCGTTTTCCTTGATGGCCAAAAGGCTCAATTGTAGTCTCATTTGACCAGAGCAGATTCTTCCATATGTTTGGGGTGTCTCTCATATGCCTTCTCGTGAACACCAAATGTGTTTGCTTATTTTTTATTTAAGCAAAGGCTTTTTTCTGTCCACTTTTCTATAAAGCCCAGCTCTGTGGAGTGTACGGCTTAAAGTGGTCCTATAGACAGATACTCCAATCTTCGCAGCTCCTTCAGTTATCTTTGTCTTTGTTGCCTCTCTGATTAATGCCCTCCATGCCTCGTCCGTGAGTTTGGTAGGCGGCCCTCTCTTGGCAGGTTTGTTGTGGTGCCATATTCTTTCAATTTTTTTAATAATGGATTTAATGGTGCTCCGTGTGATGCTCAAAGTTTCAGATATTTTTTATAACCCAACCCTGATCTGTACTTCTCCACAAATTTGTCCCTGACCTGTTTGGAGAGTTCCTTGGTCTTCATGGTGCCACTTGCTTAGTGGTGTTGCAGACTAAGGGTCCTTTCAGAACAGGTGTCTATACTGAGATCATGTGACAGATCATGTGACACTTTTGTGACACTTTATTTAAAAGTCCACACAGGTGGACTTTATTTAACTAAATATGTAAAGGTATTTGGTTGCATCAGATCTTATTTAGGGGCTTCATAACAAAAGGGGTGAATACATATGCACACACCATTTTCCATTGATTTATTTTGAAGTAATTTTTTACATTTCACTTCACCAATTTGGACTATTTTGTCAATTACAATTACAGGAAATCTAATAAAAATCTATTTAAATTACAGGTAGTAATACAACAAAATAGGAAAAACGCCAAGGGGGATGAATCTTTTTGCAAGGCGCTGTATGTAGACGAACCCCTTACATTCTAACGACTCTTGCGTAGCTTGTGAGCATCTTAGAGCAAAACATGCTACATACCCTACACCACTGTTTTCACCCAAACCAGGCCGATACCTAGAAGCCATTACAGGATTACATTAGTGTAAAGCATTGTATCTACATCAAAGCACATTATTAAAAACTTCCCTCAGAGATAATGAATGTGCTTAGTTAGCCAGCCTCTAATTAGACTAATTGTGCATCAATGATTGCTGGAATAGTGGGCGAGAAAGATATCACATTTCTGTAATTACAATAACAGTGAAAATTAAAACTTTTAGGCTTTTTCAAACACAGTATCATTGAAATATAATTTCTGTGCATCAACCAAATTAAATCGGTAGTTCTAGGGAACAAAATGCTGATGGGATACATTACTGGAATGCTTCAGGCAGTAGGTTTAGTAAAACACAAGTGCCCACAATGGATTGAAAAATAACCAGTAGTACTTATATTTTCTTTAACATTCTAAAACCTTTGTCCATTCAGTCGCACAATATTCAGCTTGTGGTAAAAGGATAACATGTCTTAAACATTCCTTGGGTGGAATGTTACGCTAATGATGAGCAACATGCCGGATAATAAGTTAGGTACCTGTATAGCTTTTTAAAGGAGAGTGTGACAGCATGGGCATGGGAGACAAGGGGAGGTTGTTCCAGGAACACAGCTGCACCTTAGCGCAACAGCCAATTTTTAAAAAGTACACACCTTAATGACTGCAGAATCTCAGCGGTTATCTTTCCCGGCAAGGGAGAAGGAGAGGGTGCACTGTGAACTCAAGATGAAATTGACTAAGCAATTATGATGAAAACAAGAATTGGGGCCAAACTTGGGAGGCACCCTGAGGCACCAGGGTCACTAACAGTTCAACTAATGAGAGGAGCAGCTCGTCTCCCAGGGAGGAGGCTATTGAACAGTGAGAGAGGGAGAGCAGGGTTAAGGATGGCTCTACTACTGTACCACACCAGTCTTAAACTGCTGCTGAATGCATTGTGTTATGTGAAAGGGGCCTGTACTACCATTGGGTCTCAAGACACACTTGGCACCTCTAAATTACATTGATTCAGCACCGAAAATACTATCTCTCTCGCTCTCTCTCTCTCTCTTGCTCTCTCCTTTTCTCCCAACTCTCTTTCTACATCACATCTCTCTTTCCCACAGTAAATACTGTAACTTATCATAATAGCCATGAAATATTTCACAAAATCTAATGAAAAGCCCTTAAGAAGGAAATTGATTTAGTAATGTATTTAAATGAATTCCACACTGAAGACCAACCTCAACCTCAAAGTGTGCAATCTAAATGAGAACATTGTGAGAACAACAAAGATTGGTGATATTAATGGGAGGTCTACTGCATAGGTAAAGAGAAGCTCACAGCTCTAATTCACTCCAATTCCTATTCACAATTCATTCAAAAAAGGTAAGCATTCCATATAACACACAACACTAATGTATGTCTATTTAAATATCTTAATTTGCACCAAACAGTGAGCATCATTTATTACAATTTGAACTAAATACAAACTAATAGGGTGTGAATGGTAAATTAAAATGGTGCTATGACACATTCTATAGAAGTAATTGACATCCAAAAAGAGAAAGACATAGACTTATTAATTGCTGCAACTTTTGGTGAACAAGAAATCCACAATGTTTTCCTATTTATAGGTTGCATGTTTCCTCACAATATTGTTTTGAATATCTGTTAGGACTGATGGACAGCTGACCATTCTACTGAATGCAGATTCAATACGGTACTGATGAAGATTTTGTCTAAAGTGCAATACTGTGGCTTAGAAACCCTATGACATTTGAAAGGGAGGCAAATAATTAGTAGGACAAGCCTTTGTCATCATTGTGAGGGCTCCAGATTGACTATAGATGCAGCATAACTTTAGGTAGCTCAAGTTGAGGGGAAAGTACCTAAATGTTAGCTAGATAACGTTAGCATTAGTAGCTATTTCTGACGAACTTTGATAGCTCATGGTAACATTGTCATCACTCTAAAGTAAACTTTACGAAATCATAATGATGGCTAAGTTGTTTCCTACTAATTATTTGTCAACTTTAGCAATGTCATCATATTTCTAGGTCACTATAGTGTAAATTTGACGAAACAGTCATCAGCCGCTGTTCAGAAAGACTTGGCATAAACCCATTACAGCCCAAGCCCTGTCACGCCCTGACCTTAGAGATCCTTTTCATTCTCTATTTGGTTAGGTCAGGGTGTGACTAAGGTGGGCAATCTATGTTTTCTATTTCTTGTTGGTCAGGGCGTGACAGTACCCTCCCCGAAGGTGCGGACTCCTGAAAAACCTTAAACACCCACACAATCACATCACCACCACCAGCCTGCAATGATGGATGGATGCATGTACTCATGTGGTTTTCTCCATACCCTAGTCCTCCCAGCAGTGTGAAACTGCCTTAAGTTTTAGAGATCATGCACAGACCCACTTGAAGTAATAAGTAGGTATACTTATTTGATTTTTTATCAAGTGAAAAATATGGGTTACAGATACTTGTGTTTATTTAGGCAGACAGAATAATAAACCCCAGTCCCAGCAGTACTCAGACAAACTTCATCAGAATTTAATATTAATACAAATCAATGTCTCCGTAGTAAAACCCTAGTAAAACCCTACCGATGGTCGACTTTGGCGATGTCATCTACAAAAAAGCTTCCAATACTCTACTCAGCAAACTGGATGCAGTTTATCACAGTGCCATCCGTTTTGTTACTAAAGCACATTATACCACCCACCACTGCGACCTGTATGCTCTATTCGGCTGGCCCTCGCTACATATCCGTCACCAGACCCACTGGCTCCAGGTCATCTACAAGTCCATGCTAGGTAAAGCTCCGCCTTATCTCAGTTCACTGGTCACGATGGCAACACCCACCCGTAGCACACGCTCCAGCAGGTGTATCTCACTGATCATCCCTAAAACCAACACCTCATTTGGCCGCCTTTCGTTCCAGTTCTCTGCTGCCTGTGACTGGAACGAATTGCAAAAATCGCTGAAGTTGGAGACTTTTATCTCCCTCACCAACTTCAAACATCAGCTATCTGAGCAGCTAACCGATCGCTGCAGCTGTACATAGTCTATCGGTAAATAGCCCACCCAATTTTACCTACCTCATTCCCACACTGTTTATATTTATTTACTTTTATGCTCTTTTGCACACCAATATCTCTACCTGTACATGACCATCTGATCATTTATCACTCCAGTGTTAATCTGCAAAATTGTAATTATTCGCCTACCTCCTCATGCCTTTTGCACACAATGTATATAGACTCTTTTTTTCTACTGTGTTATTGACTTGTTAATTGTTTACTCCATGTGTAACTCTGTGTTGTCTGTTCACACTGCTATGCTTTATCTCGGCCAGGTCGCAGTTGCAAATGAGAACTTGTTCTCAACTAGCCTACCTGGTTAAATAAAGGTGAAATAAAATAAATAAAATAAAGATGGTTGGGGTGAAATCAACGACTAAAACAAGTTGGCTGTTTCATGCTAGCATTTTATTAGTTGTGTTCTCTGTCCAAAAAAGGTGTGAAGGGGATACAGTTGAAGTCGGAAGTTTACATGCACCTTCGCCAAATACATTTAAATTCAGGTTTTCAAAATTCCTGACATTTAATCCTAGTAAAGAAATCCCTGTCTTAGGTCAGTTAGTATCACCACTTTATTTTAAGAATGTGAAATGTCAGAATAGTACAGAGAATGAATAATTTCATTTTTTATTTATTTAATCTCATTCCCGGTGGATCAGAAGTTTACATACACTCAATTAGTATTTGCTAGCATTGCCATTAAATTGATTAACTTTGGTCAAATGTTTCAGGTAGCCTTCTACAAGCTTCCCACAATAAGTTGAGTGAATTTTGGCCCATTCCTCCTGACAGAGCTGGTGTAACTGAGTCAGGTTTGTAGGCCTCCTTGCTCACACACACTTTTTCAGTTCTGCCCACAAATATTCTATAGAATTGAGGTCAGGGCTTTGTGATGGCCACTCCAATACCTTGACTTTGTTGTCCTTCAGCCAATTTGCCACATGGAAAAATGCTTGGGGTCATTGTCCATTTGGAAGACCCATTTGCGAACAAGCTTTAACTCCCTGACTGATGTCTTGATTTTGCTTCAATAAATCCACATAATTCTACTTCCTCATGATGTCATCTATTTTGTGAAGTGCACCAGTCCCTGTCGGTTTTTGAGTATTGGCTTCTACCTTTCTGAGCGGCCTTTCAGGTTATGTCAATATAGTACTCATTTTTACTGTGGATATAAATACTTTTGTACCTGTTTCCTCCAGCATCTTCACAAGGTCCTTTGCGGTTGTTTTTGGATTGATTTGCACTTTTCGCACCAAAGTACGTTCCTCTCTAGGAGACAGAACGTGTCTCCTTCCTGAGTGGTATGACGGCTGCATGGTCCCATGGTGTTTATACTTGCTTACTATTGTTTGTACAGGTGAACGTGGTACCTTCAGGTGTTTGTAAATTGCTCCCAAGGATGAACCAGACTTGTGGAGGTCTAAAATGTATTTTCTGAGTTCTTGGCTGATTTCATTTGATTTTTCCATTATATCAAGAAAAGAGGCACTGAGTTTGAAGGTAGGCCTTGAAATACATCCACAGGTACACTCTCCAATTGACTTAAATTATGTCAATTAGCCTATTAAAAACTTCTAAAGCCATGCCATTATTTTCTGGAATTTTCCAAGCTATTTAAAGGCGCAGTCAACTTAGTGTATTTAAACTTCTGACCCACTGGAATTGTTATACAGTTAAATAATCTGTTTGTAAACAATTGTTGGAAAAATTACTTGTGTCATGCACAAAGTAGATGTTCGAACCAACTTGCCAAAACTATAGTTTGTTAACAAGACATTTGTGAAGTGGTTGAAAAATTAGTTTTAATGTCCCCTACCTAAGTGTAGGTAAACTTCCAACCTCAACTGTAGCGCTTTTCAGTAGTACTCAAAGCATGCCATTCCATGTGAACTGTATTTATTTTTCAACTCTAAGCAATGAGCCCAATCAGTCCTCCATGACAACAAAATCATAAACAACAGAGTAGGCTGATAAGTTCTTCGTTTGTAGGGTATGCTCAGTTATTTTTGTTGTTGTTGCTGATTTACACTAAGGTACACCCATCTAGTACCGGATTGGACCCCCCATTGCCTCCAGAACAGCCTGAATTCTCTGGGGCATGGAAACATTTCTCATTTGGTATCAAGGGACCTAACGGTGCCAGGAAAACATTCCCTACACCAATAAACCACCTCCACCAGCCTGTACTGTTGACAACCAGGCAGGATGGGCCCATGGACTCATGCTGCTTACGACAAATCCTGACTCTGCCATCAGCAGGACAGAACAGCAATCAGGATTTGTTATGTTTTCCACTCCTCAATTGTCCAGTGTTGGTGATCCCGTGACAACCGCTTCTTCTTGTTTCTAGCTGATAACTTCACTGTTGCACTGCGCCGTTATTTGCCTGTTTGTGGCCCGCCTGTTAGCTTGCACAATTTTTGCCATTCTCCATCGACCATTTTCGTGAAAGGGGTGGTGTACATTATAAACTGGCCACTGAGTATATAATTCCATATTTCCAAGTCCTATTGTTGAAGACAAAGGGGCATTCAATATTTTGGAATGACTGGAAATCTGACAGACTATATGGCCTAATAATATTATTATATGTAGTTGAATCAATGGGTTAGAAGAAGCCTACATAATCAATCCATAAAATAAAATGCATAAAATCCATAAAATAAAATGCAACATCCATTTATGGCCAGCTATCTAAACTCATCCTGCAATATGTTGTTCAATTGGTAAAATAAATGTTTGTCTTCTTCTAATGCATCTTAAGGGGAAAGTAATCCGATTACGTTACATTACTGGGTTTGGGTAATCCAAAAGTTACATTACTGATTACAATTTTGGACATGTAACTAGTAACTGTAACAGATTACATTTACAAAGTAAACTACTCCATCCATTGAAACAGAGTCAGATGCTGCTTAACTTGTTGAATACATTTAAGTCATTTAGCAGACGCTCTTATCCAGAGCGACTTACAAATTGGTGCATTCACCTTATGACATCCAGTGGGACAGTCACTTAACAATAGTGCATCTAAAACTTAGGGGGGGTGGGGTGAGAGGGATTACTTAACCTATCCTAGGTATTCCTTAAAGAGGTGGGGTTTCAGGTGTCTCCGGAAGGTGGTGATTGACTCCGCTGTCCTGGCGTCGTGAGGGAGTTTGTTCCACCATTGGGGGGGCCAGGGCAGCGAACAGTTTTGACTGGGCTGAGCGGGAGCTGTACTTCCTCAGTGGTAGGGAGGCGAGCAGGCCAGAGGTGGATGAACGCAGTGCCCTTGTTTGGGTGTAGGGCCTGATCAGAGCCTGGAGGTACTGAGGTGCCGTTCCCCTCACAGCTCCGTAGGCAAGCACCATGGTCTTGTAGCGGATGCGAGCTTCAACTGGAAGCCAGTGGAGAGAACGGAGGAGCGGGGTGACGTGAGAGAACTTGGGAAGGTTGAACACCAGACGGGCTGCGGCGTTCTGGATGAGTTGAAGGGGTTTAATGGCACAGGCAGGGAGCCCAGCCAACAGCGAGTTGCAGTAATCCAGACGGGAGATGACAAGTGCCTGGATTAGGACCTGCGCCGCTTCCTGTGTGAGGCAGGGTCGTACTCTGCGGATGTTGTAGAGCATGAACCTACAGGAACGGGCCACCGCCTTGATGTTAGTTGAGAACGACAGGGTGTTGTCCAGGATCACGCCAAGGTTCTTGGCGCTCTGGGAGGAGGACACAATGGAGTTGTCGACCGTGATGGCGAGATCATGGAACGGGCAGTCCTTCCCCGGGAGGAAGAGCAGCTCCGTCTTGCCGAGGTTCAGCTTGAGGTGGTGATCCGTCATCCACACTGATATGTCTGCCAGACATGCAGAGATGCGATTCGCCACCTGGTCATCAGAAGGGGGAAAGGAGAAGATTAATTGTGTGTCGTCTGCATAGCAATGATAAGAGAGACCATGTGAGGTTATGACAGAGCCAAGTGACTTGGTGTATAGCGAGAATAGGAGAGGGCCAAGAACAGAGCCCTGGGGGACACCAGTGGTGAGAGCGCGTGGTGAGGAGACAGATTCTCGCCACGCCACCTGGTAGGAGCGACCTGTCAGGTAGGACGCAATCCAAGCGTGGGCCGCGCCGGAGATGCCCAACTCGGAGAGGGTGGAGAGGAGGATCTGATGGTTCACAGTATCGAAGGCAGCCGATAGATCTAGAAGGATGAGAGCAGAGGAGAGAGAGTTAGCTTTAGCAGTGCGGAGCGCCTCCGTGATACAGAGGAGAGCAGTCTCAGTTGAATGACTAGTCTTGAAACCTGACTGATTTGGATCAAGAAGGTCATTCAGAGAGAGATAGCGGGAAAGCTGGCCAAGGACGGCACGTTCAAGAGTTTTGGAGAGAAAAGAAAGAAGGGATACTGGTCTGTAATTGTTGACATCGGAGGGATCGAGTGTAGGTTTTTTCAGAAGGGGTGCAACTCTCGCTCTCTTGAAGACGGAAGGGACGTAGCCAACGGTCAGGGATGAGTTGATGAGCGAGGTGAGGTAAGGGAGAAGGTCTCCGGAAATGGTCTGGAGAAGAGAGGAGGGGATAGGGTCAAGCGGGCAGGTTGTTGGGCGGCCGGCCGTCACAAGACGCGAGATTTCATCTGGAGAGAGAGGGAGAAAGAGGTCAGAGCACAGGGTAGGGCAGTGTGAGCAGAACCAGCGGTGTCGTTTGACTTAGCAAACGAGGATCGGATGTCGTCGACCTTCTTTTCAAAATGGTTGACGAAGTCATCTGCAGAGAGGGAGGAGGGGGGAGGGGGCGGAGGATTCAGGAGGGAGGAGAAGGTGGCAAAGAGCTTCCTAGGGTTAGAGGCAGATGCTTGGAATTTAGCGTGGTAGAAAGTGGCTTTAGCAGCAGAGACAGAGGAGGAAAATGTAGAGAGGAGGGAGTGAAAGGATGCCAGGTCCGCAGGGAGGCGAGTTTTCCTCCATTTCCGCTCGGCTGCCCGGAGCCCTGTTCTGTGAGCTCGCAATGAGTCATCGAGCCACGGAGCGGGAGGGGAGGACCGAGCCGGCCTGGAGGATAGGGGACATAGAGAGTCAAGGGATGCAGAGAGGGAGGAGAGGAGGGTTGAGGAGGCAGAATCAGGAGATAGGTGGGAGAAGGTTTGAGCGGAGGGAAGAGATGATAGGATGGAAGAGGAGAGAGTAGCGGGGGAGAGAGAGCGAAGGTTGGGACGGCGCGATACCATCCGAGTAGGGGCAGTGGGGAGGTGTTGGATGAGAGCGAGAGGGAAAAGGATACAAGGCAGTGGTCGGAGACTTGGAGGGGAGTTGCAGTGAGGTTAGTGGAAGAACAGCATCTAGTAAAGATGAGGTCGAGCGTATTGCCTGCCTTGTGAGTAGGGGGAAGGTGAGAGGGTGAGGTCAAAAGAGGAGAGGAGTGGAAAGAAGGAGGCAGAGAGGAAAGAGTCAAAGGTAGACGTGGGGAGGTTAAAGTCGCCCAGAACTGTGAGAGGTGAGCCGTCCTCAGGAAAGGAGCTTATCAAGGCATCAAGCTCATTGATGAACTCTCCGAGGGAACCTGGAGGGCGATAAATGATAAGGATGTTAAGCTTGAAAGGGCTAGTAACTGTGACAGCATGGAATTCAAAGGAGGCGATAGACAGATGGGTAAGGGGAGAAAGAGAGAATGACCACTTGGGAGAGATGAGGATCCCGGTGCCACCACCCCGCTGACCAGATGCTCTCGGGTGTGCGAGAACACGTGGGCGGACGAAGAGAGAGCAGTAGGAGTAGCAGTGTTGTCTGTGGTGATCCATGTTTCCGTCAGTGCCAAGAAGTCGAGGGACTGGAGGGAGGCATAGGCTGAGATGAACTCTGCCTTGTTGACCGCAGATTGGCAGTTCCAGAGGCTACCGGAGACCTGGAACTCCACGTGGGTCGTGCGCGCTGGGACCACCAGAGTAGGGTGGCCACGTGGTGTGGAGCGTTTGTATGGTCTGTGCAGAGAGGAGAGAACAGGGATAAACAGACACATAGTTGACAGGCTACAGAAGAGGCTACGCTAATGCAAAGGAGATTGAATGACAAGTGGACTACACGTCTCGAATGTTCAGAAAGTTAAGCTACGTAGCAAGAATCTTATTGACTAAAATGATTAAAATGATACAGTACTGCTGAAGTAGGCTAGCTGGCAGTGGCTGCGTTGTTGACACTACACTAATCAAGTCATTCCGTTGAGTGTAATAGTTTCTGCAGTGTTGCTATTCGGGGCTAGCAGGCTAGCTAGCAGTGTTGTTTACGTTACGTTGCGTTAAAAGAACGACAATAGATGGCTAGCGAACCTAGAAAATCGCTCTAGACTACACAATTATCTTTGATACAAAGACGGCTATGTAGCTAGCTAAGTAGCTAGCTACGATCAAACAAATCAAACCGTTGTACTGTAATGAAATGAAGTGAAAGTGTGATACAACCTGTGAATGCGACCGGGTAGTTGAGTTCTATACAGAAGACGTTGGCTAGCTGTTGGCTAGCTAGCAGAGTCACCTACGTTAAGGACGACAAATAGCTGGCTAGCTAACCTCGGTAAATTAAGATAATCACTCTAAGACTACACACTCTAAACCTAAACAGCACAATTATCTTGGATACGATGATACGATGATACGAAGACAGCAAAGACAGCTATGTAGCTAGCTAACACTAAACTAATCAAGTCGTTCAGTTGAGTGTAAAAGTTTCTCAGTGCAGCTAATCAGTGGACGTTAGCTAGCTGGCTAGTGAAGACTACGTTAGGACGGCGAAATACGATAATTACGCAATTATCTTTGATACAAAGACGGCTATGTAGACGGCTATGTAGCTAGCTGAGAAGAAATTGCTAAGATAAGACAGATCAAACCGTTGTGATATAATGAAATATAATGAAAAAGTTATACTACCCGTTGGAGCGACGTGCAGATGCGACCACTCGCTCCAACCGGAACCGGAACAAATGGAGATATGGAGCATGTCTCAGAGGGAAGATTGTGTAATTCCAGTAGTTTGCCAAGATTGAGAAAGGAGGGCAGAGAAACAATGAAATGTGTTTGGCCAATAGTTTCCATAGTTTAGCCCTCTTTGGCCTCCCTAGTGGAGGGAGTGTTTGAGCTTGGGGCGGTGAGGGGTTAGTGATGGACATGTTGGAAGGGTATGGATCCAGCTGAGCTCACTGCCAGCTAAAGACTCACTTCAAAGTCAATCCCCTCATCCACAGACCTTTGACAAGACTCTAAGGATCCTCAGCTCTAACCTACAACCTGTGGAATCTGACTAGAAATCAAGCCAGCCAACTTGTGCTACTGACGAATACTGATGATTTGCATTAGCGACCACATGTTTGCCAAGGTCACTTGGATCTCATTCTAATAACAACACAGTGTTACACAGCATATATTGAACATGTACATTGTATGTTGAAAGTCCTCTTCAGATACCAATATGAAACGTTGAAGGGTTCGCAATAAATATGGATAATAGCCAAAGGAAGGGACAAGGTTTACAGACATTCTTTGAACATGACAACGTTTGAGAAACCTCTTCCTGTGTTCTTTGAATGGGCCATTTGATCATGCTGAAGTTGGTTGAACAAACCGTTCTTCTGGGATTGCTCAAACAACTGGCCATCTCGACATCAAGGTCTTATCATAAAACTTGAGATTACAAGATGGAGGTGAAGGGCAGAAAAGGTGGTCTTAAAAACCAACCAGGGTAAACAAGCTCCATAACCTTGGGCAGCTTGTTGCTTCTGCCTGTTTGTTTTTGACGTTCACCTTAAATGTTTATTAGATTGTTTATGGCTCCTGGGACATCAATATAAATCTGGCGATCGGCTAACAGTCTCCGTAAATAGTTTATAGCGCAACATCAGCATAAATTAGGCTTGTTATCACCTCACACACCACTTTGTTCTCTCATATTTACATCCCTCCCTCAGCCCTGACATGAATAATAGGGCCTTTTTAAAACCCAACAAACTTGAATCTTGGATTTATGGCGCAAATAAAAGTCCAAAGTATTGGAGACCCAAGGAGAGACACCATTTTGAATAAGGTTTGCCGGCACATTGAATGAGAACCCACTTGCCTCATGAATATCAATGTCCATGATGTCAGCATTTCAGGGCATGTACAACCATGACGGTAACTCTTGATCACTGGCTATGATAATTGTCACTAAGCCCAGAATTGAAATGGCATGTGTCAGTGGAGCTAATATTATGAGCTAATACATCTCACACTCCTTCCTCTAGGTTAGACTGCAGTGTACTAAAACTTGATTAGTTCACTTTGGTTGATTTCACCCTTGATTCTACTGTAGCATGAAATTTGCCTAAATATTAGTAATATTTTGTCCATTACATAAACAAAACACATGTCCAATGATTGAGACACTGACATAAAAAACTTAAACTGTGTTTGGGCATTCCTAACTTTTCAGATATGTATTAGTACTTGCAAAGGGTAGAATCTCATCAGAAAACTTCAGTCCAAAACAATTAAAGATTATTTTGAATAGGCTTACACGGCATGAAGTCTGAGCCAGAGGCAAGATAAATAACTGAATTAATGTGATTATAGGACATTTTAAAATGTGTTGTTTGGATCCTGGATGCTAACTGGTTGATAGCAGGGAGTTATAACACCACAATCCCGAATTCACCGGGTAATACCCGTTAACAGTTTCATTAGATATATCAATGCGCATCCACTCTCCCATAGCCCAGCCAGTCAATTTTTAAACTTAATCTCCCCCGAATAAAAGCTCTACACAATTTTCCTCCATGCTACTAAGCTAGCATTGGGTTTACAACAGTAAGTATTTGTCTAAAGCTTACTGTCTGCCTCTCCGACCTGTGAAAAATGTTGCCATTTATTTTTGGGGAGGGGGGGGTATTCTCCTCCATGACATGCATATGAATGTGACGAGACTGACAGCTTATCTGAGCCAGGTGAATTCATTTATTAGGATCAGTGTAATTTATATAAACAAATGGCAATATAAACAAAGGTAAAACTGCTTGATGTGATTGTGTTAGCTTTAGTCGCTTAGCTAGCAAAGTAGAAGTAGCTAACCTGCACAGTTACATGACTAAGATTTGCCATTGCAAATAAAATGGATAGAATGAACAACCAGACAATTTTGCTTGCAACTTCAGAATCTCAGAACTACGACTGGCTTTTGCCCGGACTATTTTGTACGGTGGAAGTTTTAATTTACTCAATATAATAATGTTTTTAATGAAAGCAAGAAGGCCCTCAAACCCAGAAATGATTGAGAATAACACCCCCTAAGGGCACCCCTGCTATTGGCATCGCCTCCGGCCTAAGAACAGCCCTAAATTGGGAGTTATGCACATGACAATTCCCAGGATCTCATGCCTTATTGCTTAAACAAACTCACCTGGTCAAGGCTGTGGTCAGATTGCCCTTGGTTTGTGAGTGCACATTGCACAGAGCAATAGCAGCATGTTTATTCCAATAGACATGACTCCATTACCTCAGTCTGTCCTTCGCCAGCATTAGGACTCTGAGCTGCTCTACATAGAATTAGGACCCATCCCTGTCTACAAGTAACAAATGAATAACACGCCTCTTTTCAGTATGGAGTGTACAAAGTGATGCGACATAAAACGATTAAAAACCCTGGGCGCTGACGTCCATCTTGAAATACAGAGGCCAGTTTTTTGGAGCGTTCTCCTCTTCAGGCCCTTAGACAATGGCCATGTGAGCCTCCCACTGGATAGCTGCCACAGCACATTGAATGTGAGACGGAAATATTCTCCTCCTAGTGATAACCAAGCAATCTTGCAGCCCGGGGGAGCCAGAGACGCTCTATTCAGAATGCAACAGAACAAAATAAAGCTGGCGTGTAATTGGCGGCAGCACAGGAAGAAAGTGTTACACAAATACACTCTCTCACTGAATATCAAGTCACAGTCAACTGTCAGTAGACTTAAGCTGATTAAAATACCTTTGGTTAGTGAAAATATATTTTTGCTAAATTGAATGAAGGAAAAAGTTCATGTTTTTCAGAAAATACAATAGTAGTTTTACAATTCATCTGCCAATAATTTATAGCTAGATTTGTATTATTTCAACTCTGTAAATAGTTTGAGTAAGATGATAACAGTGCATACAGGATGCAGGCTCCAATATAACTGCACAAATACCTTGCCAAATAGCAACAGCTAGCTTTAACACTAGCATTCAAGGACATTCTTAAACCGTGGTAAAGTTGAATTAGGACGTTTACATAAACTTTGGTTGGAATCATTAAAACCAGGTTTTTCACTCCACAAATGTCTTGTTAACAAACTATAGTTTGGCAAGTCGGTTAGCATGTGTCATGCTACTTTGTGCATGACACAAGTAATTTTTCCAACAACTGTTTACAGACAGATTATTTCACATATAATTCACTGTATCACAATTCCAGTGGGTCAGAAGTTTACGTACACTAAGTTGACTGTGCCTTTAAAATGCTTGGAAAATTCCAGAAAATTATGTCATGGCTTTAGAAGCTTCTGATAGGCTAATTGACATAATTTGAGTCAAATGGAGGTGTACCTGTGGATGTATTTCAAGGCCTACCTTCAAACTCAGTGCCTCTTTGCTTGAAATCATGGGAAAATCAAAAGAAATCACCCAAGACCTCAGAAAACAAATTGTAGACCTCCACAAGTCTGGTTCATCCTTAGGACCAATTTCCAAATTCCTGAAGATACCACATTCATCTATACAAACAATAGTACACAAGTATAAACACCATGGGACCACTCAGCCGCCATACCGCTCATGAAGGAGACGTGTTCTGTCTCGTACTTTGGTGCGAAAAGTGCAAATCAATCCCAGAACAACAGCAAAGAACCTTGTGAAGATGTTGGAGGAAACAGGTACAAAAGTATCCTTCCCACAGTAAAACCAGTCCTATATTGACATAACCTGAAAGGCCGCTCAGAAAGGAAGAAAGCACTGCTCCAAAAGAGCCATAAAAAAGCCAGACTACGGTTTGCAACTGCATATGGAGACAAAGATCGTACTTTTTGGAGAAATGTCCTCTGGTCTGATGAAACAAAAATAGAACTGTTTGGCCATAACGACCATCGTTATGTTTGGAGGACAAAGGGGGAGGCTTGCAAGCCGAAGAACACCATCCCAACCGTGAAGCACGGGAGTGGCAGCATCATGTTGTGGGGGTGCTTTGCTGCAGGAGGGACTGGTGCACTTCACAAAATAGATGGCATCACGAGGAGGTACAATTATGTGGATATATTGAAGCAACATCTCAAGACATCAGCCAGGAAGTTAAAGCTTGGTCGCAAATGGGTCTTCCAAATGGACAATGACCCCAAGCATACTTCCAAAGTTGTTGCAAAATGGCCTAACGACAACAAAGACAATGTATTGTAGTTGCCATCACAAAGCCCTGACCTCAATCCTATAAAATATTTGTGAGCAGAACTGAAAAAGCATGTGCGAGCAATGAGGCCTACAAACCCCAGCTTTGTCCGGGGAATGGGCCAAAATTCACCCAACGTGTTGTGGGAAGCTTGTGGAAGGCTACTCAAAACATTTGACCCAACATAAACAATTTAAAGGCAATGCTATCAAATACTAATTTAGTGTATGTAAACTTCTGACATCAACCATATGCGAAATAATAAGTAAATCTTCCATTTTGTCGCTGTCTATGCTGAGATACTATTGTTTTTGTCAGGAACCTAAATCGGGTTGTCCTTTATTATTCACAGACAATTGTTATGCAACATAGAGGTACAAATGTATTACATTATACCAAATAGGGCAATGCAGGTCCTGAGGAGAAGAGAAATTAGTGTCATTAATCTATGTCATTAATCTATGGCTGGATTACAAAACCCATAATCCCAAGGCAACGAAAACCAAGGGTATGATGGGAAGGCAAAATGAGTCAGAACCCAAAACATTAGCTCATACCAACTGGACCACTAGTGCCTGCTGGGCCATGCTCTAACTATTGTATCTACAGTAAATAAAATTTGACATGGTGTTTAGACGAGATTAGGGGCGATTAGGGGCGATGTTTTGTAAATGTCAACCTAAGTGTGCACAGATAAAGTGAGTCATTTAAAAAATAACAACTTAAATAATTATCCTTAAGGTCTATGCAGTTTGTTGGAGATCAGACTTTATTTGAAATTACATCAATTTTGACTATTACAGAGTTCAATCTTTGAAAAAAGTGTTCCAAAAGGACCTCATAGGAGACCCCTTTTATGTTCCACATTGAAGCCTCGGCAGAATGGATTTTACATGGAACCTAAAAGGGTTCTATCTGGAACCATATGGGTTGTACCTGCAACCCAAAATTGTTATTCAAAGGGTTCTTCTAAGGGGACAGCCGAAGAACCTTAAGGTTCTAGATAGCATTTTTTTATAAGAGTGTAGGTGGCCAAGTCTCAAAGTATTTTCAGTCGATCATATTTCATGGCTTTTATAAAACGTCACAGAGCTTGTTCTTCCCCTCAGAGCTGTCCCCCACTATTAGTTCTTAAGATGAGATGTTAGTGAAGCAATACAGACCAAATTGAAGTGTATTGAGTTTTGTTTTTGCATGTTCTACAGTCTTGAAAAGATAGTGGGTGACTGGGACAGGCAATGTAACATCCATAGTTTCTTTTAGGAAACATTTTGAAAAACATGTACATTACATGAGATCATGTTGAAAATGTCTCTGTAAAGCTAACTAATCAATATGTTATGTTCTATAATTGGTTTCTCTCTTTTCATTGTCAATATCCTTTTCAGCATGATAATGTCAGTAAACATCCATAACGGTTGTGGATGTGTTGGAAATTTACATGTCATATCTTAGGTTCAGAAGCTTGTGCATTCATTACATTCTGTGTGTTTGTTCTGAGATGTATTCTTCAGTTTTATTGAAGCAATTGATGATATTTTGAAAATGATGTGTTCATGCCAAGATTCTCTTGGAAAATATATGCTGAAATTAATTTCTCATACAATTCGAGGAAAATATATTGGCACCCTTAAAAAATTCCCAAAGTCTCCTAAAATATTTTATATTCTAAAACTGATTAAATAAAAGAAATCTTCACACAATACCCCATAATGACGAAGCGAAAACAGGTTTTTAGAATTTTTGAAAATCTATTAACATTTTGAAAATCTTATGTAAATAAGTATTCAGACCCTTTGCTATTAAACTCAAACCTGAGCTCACGTGCATCCTGTTTCCATTGATCCATAGAGCTCTGAGACAGGACTGTGTCATGGCTCAGATCTGGGGAAGGGTACCAAAATATTTCTGCAGCATTGAAGGTCCCCAAGATCACAGAGGTGTTGTGTCTCTGACTATGATTAAATTACATGACATGCTATTTTATCAAATTGTTTACCTAACTCTGAATTGATTATGTGATTTGAATTATGTGATTGAATTAAACCATGCGACAACTAAACCATTAATAACAGCGGAGCGGAAGAAATTTGTTTTTTAACATCCTTGCTAATGGTGTTAATTCCTGCGAAACCTGGTGTCCGTAAATCCCCATCTAGGACTTGTGATTTGTCTTTTTGTCATGGATTCCTAGGAGTGGTGTGTGTAGAGTCAGGCGCAGAGAGCAATCCAAATGAATGCATTTATTGTGCTTGGTCTGGCCAACAATCAGGCAATGACCATAAATTAAGTATGTTCCCAAAACCCATGAAAAGAACATACAGCAAAATACGCAGGTGAAAAACAACTTCACCACAGACAGTGAGGATAAGCCCGCACAAAAGCAGGCGGGCCGTAGAAGTTTAAATAGACTATTGACCAACCAAAATAAGCAACAGGTGAAAACAATCAAGACAAAACCAACAGAAAAGATAAAGGGATCGGTGGCAGTTGGTAGACCTGTGACGACGACCACCGAGCGCCGCCGGAGCAGGGAGAGGAGCCACCTTCGGTGGAAGTCTTGACACTTTTACCCTTTTCTCAACATTTTCTCGCTTTTGTTCGTCACTTACTTATATAAAACATTGGTCTATGGTTTGATCGCCCTTTAACCCTTTGTTACCCTTGTGCTTGTCAGGACCTGGTTACGAACCCAGGTCGCCGGAGTGAGAAACAGTCACTAAACCAACTGAGCCACGAATAGTCAGCAGAACCAGAAGATGAGGCAGACACAGCAGTACTTGAGACGGTGTATTTAATGAAGTAAAAAGTGAAGTTCTTCAGGAAAACATGTAACTCCACAACCTCAAAAGGAATTCCACAAGAACAAAGGTAATCCTCCAAGACAAAAAGGTAAATCCACAAGGTGGAAGATATAGCACAAAAAAGCCTCAAAAGATACTTAAAAACAAACAAGCAAGAACAAAAAACAGAATTCCACAAGAGAGTCCACCGGGATCAACAAGAGTTCACAGAGTACTAGGGCTGGGTGCTAACATACAAACACAGAGCAAAGAACTGAGTAAAACAAAGGGTTTAAATACAATCAGGGGAAACGAGGCACAGGTGCAAATAATAATGGGGATCAAGGGATAAGAAAAGGTCAAAAGGCACAATGGGGGCATCTAGTGACCAAAAACCGGAACAACCCCGGAATTAAACTTTAATTAACCCGAGAGCGCTGCTTCATCTAGGTAAATATTGAAAAGTAAAAAAAATCTAATTTAATTGGAAGACCCTGAAAAGGTATATTTAGCTTATTAAATTGGATGAGGCAATTATCCAGTCAATTGAGATTGGCAGGATTATCATAAGTTTACCCGTAGTTGAACCAAATGACAACACGTTTTGTTTACAAATAGAATAATAAAAAATAATAACATGTTATTTTTTATTTTTTTAATATATATTATTTTACTTGCAGTTCTTCACCACTAGATGTCACTGATCACACAAAGCTGAACTTGAATGAAAGTACAGAAGGACTTCCGTCGCCTAAGCAGGAGGAAATTCAGTGTGACACAAGAAAACAAAATGGCTGCTGTTCCTTTGTTAGCTGTAGCATCTAGTGCTAAACTAATCCGATTTGTACAGTAATCTCACTTCCCAGCACAAAATAGGATCCCCTTCAGCAAAGGGTACGGTTTTACTAATAACGTATTATGTTCAAACCATTTCTCTGCTTTATTTTTGAGATGTTTTACCGGGACGCATGGTAAACACTTGGTCTACTCGCGTGGAAACACAAGAGATAATTATCTCTAGTCAAGCTAATATCTACTCAAATTTCAGCCTGCTGGCCCTGTGTCCTCGCTCGAGAAATTAATAATGACCGAGCCTACCCGCTTCTGATACGTGGGAGGCAGAAATAGCACTACGTTTGCCCAAACTGTCTATTCCTCCAATTTCTATGAATAGTAGGATCAGCCCTAGTACTAGAAATCTATAGCTAACGCTACCCACTGGCTACATCAGAGAACAACACGGAGGCAGCCTCCAGAACGCACACATGACTCACCAATTCCTGTCTTCAACTCCAATAATGTATATAATAACCTGGGTGTATTCTATGATCTGCTTTTCATATAGGCTGAATCAACATAAAGTCATTATTTTAGATGCCTCGCACGGGGCGTCAATTATGTTGTGTCTCTGACTATGATTCTGTAACGCTCAATGAGTGAATGGGTGTGGAGTCAGGCGAAGAGAGCAAAGGATGCGGGGAAAAAACATGCTTTAATGTCCAAAAAATCACAGGAACAAAATATTATACCCAACACAGGTGTACAGTGCCTTGCGAAAGTATTCAGCCCCCTTGAACTTTGTGACCTTTTGGCACATTTCAGGCTTCAAACATAAAGATATAAAACTGTATTTTTTTGTGAAGAATCAACAACAAGTGGGACACAATCATGAAGTGGAACGACATTTATTGGATATTTCAAACTTTTTTAACAAATCAAAAACTGAAAAATCGGGCGTGCAAAATTATTCAGCCCCCTTAAATTAATACTTTGTAGCGCCACCTTTTGCTGTGATTACAGCTGTAAGTCGCTTGGGGTGTATGACTCTATCAGTTTTGCACATCGAGAGACTGACATTTTTTCCCATTCCTTGCAAAACAGCTCGAGCTCAGTGAGGTTGGATGGAGAGCATTTGTGAACAGCAGTTTTCAGTTCTTTCCACAGATTCTCGATTGGATTCAGGTCTGGACTTTGACTTGGCCATTCTAACACCTGGATATGTTTATTTTTGAACCATTCCATTGTAGATTTTGCTTTATGTTTTGGATCATTGTCTTGTTGGAAGACAAATCTTGGTCCCAGTCTCAGGTCTTTTGCAGACTCCATCAGGTTCTCTTCCAGACTGGTCCTGTATTTGGCTCCATCCATCTTCCCATCAATTTTAACCATCTTCCCTGTCCCTGCTAAGGAAAAGCAGGCCCAAACCATGATGCTGCCACCACCATGTTTGACAGTGGGGATGGTGTGTTCAGGGTGATTAGCTGTGTTGCTTTTACGCCAAACGTAACGTTTTGCATTGCCAAAAAGTTCAATTTTGGTTTCATCTGACCAGAGCACCTTCTTCCACATGTTTGGTGTGTCTCCCAGGTGGCTTGTGGCAAACTTTAAACGACACTTTTTATGGATATCTTTAAGAAATGGCTTTCTTCTTGCCACTCTTCCATAAAGGCCAGATTTGTGCAATATACGACTGATTGTTGTCCTATGGACAGAGTCTCCCACCTCAGCTGTAGATCTCTGCAGTTCATCCAGAGTGATCATGGGCCCCTTGGCTGCATCTCTGATCAGTCTTCTCCTTGTATGAGCTGAAAGTTTAGAGGGACGGCCAGGTCTTGGTAGATTTGCAGTGATCTGATACTCCTTCCATTTCAATATTATCGCTTACACAGTGCTCCTTGGGATGTTTAAAGCTTGGGAAATCTTTTTGTATCCAAATCCGGCTTTAAACTTCTTCACAACAGTATCTCGGACCTACCTGGTGTGTTCCTTGTTCTTCATGATGCTCTCTGCGCTTTTAATGGACCTCTGAGACTATCACAGTGCAGGTGCATTTATACGGAAACTTGATTACACACAGGTGGATTGTATTTATCATCATTAGTCATTTAGGTCAAAATTGCATCATTCAGAGATCCTCACTGAACTTCTGGAGAGAGTTTGCTGCACTGAAAGTAAAGGGGCTGAATAATTTTGAACGCCCAATTTTTCAGTTTTTGCTTTGTTAAAATAGTTTGAAATATCCAATAAATGTCGTTCCACTTCATGATTGTGTACCACTTGTTGTTGATTCTTCACAAAAAAATACAGTTTTATATCTTTATGTTTGAAGCCTGAAATGTGGCAAAAGGTCGCAAAGTTCAAGGGGGCCGAATACTTTCGCAAGGCACTGTAATTATCAAACAAAATAGTACCCTTATTTGAAATACGAGGACAGCGAGAAAACCCAACAAAACACTAACCACTCTCACAAATACAGAAGAACAAGCCCGCACAAACAGAAGCGGGCTAAACAAACTTAAGTAACCCCACCCTAACAACCAAACACTGAACAGGTGAAACGAATTAGACAAAACCAAACGAACACAGAACAAAGGATCGGTGGCAGCTAGTAGACCGGCGACGACGACCGCCGAGCGCCACCCGAACAAGAAGGCGAGCCACCTTCGATAATATTCGTGACAGATTCAATTATATGACATGCTATTTTATCAAATCAATTAACTAATGTTTAATTGATTACGTGATTGAATTAAACCATGCAACAATTAAACCATTAATAACCTGGGGCACCATGGAAGCAATAACTTATATAGAGCGGTTATCCCCCGAATCCACTCTCTTAAAGATCTGAAGATCTTTTATATTAATAGCAGTCAATTATTAATCGTCACCTCGATCAGTCTCATTCTGATTGTCGTAAGTACTTGGTTATCTGCACGAACCCTAGCTAACAAGTTATATCAGCAATACACAAATTGGCTTAATTATTTATTTACTAAATGCCTAAATAATCACACATAATTTCATATATATACACAGGATAGGTCATACATCGATTTCTAATCATGTCTTAAAAAACCCCTAGTGGGCTAACCCGATATGACTGCTGGTTAAACAAAGGAAGGGGGTTGTTTTCAAATGAAAGAGTGGACAGACAAAGGGATTGGGTATCTATCGAACCTTGAGAAGCTATGCTACCGTAAATACAGAATCTTATGCAAGATATATATTTACTCTGAGCTGCACTTCGATAAATGGGTCGAAGACGGAAGACTGGTTTGCCCAGCAGAGATTGCCATTGTCCTTTGAAGAATCTTTCTGTTCATAGTGTTGTAGAGCGGATACATTGAAGTACCTGTCACGTTCTGACCTTAGTTCCTTTTTTATGTCTCTGTTTTAGTTTGTTCAGGGCGTGAGTTGGGGTGGGCATTCTATGTTGTGTATTTCTGTGTTTGGCCTGGTATGGTTCCCAATCAGAGGCAGCTGTCGATCGTTGTCTCTGATTGAGAACCATACTTAGGCAGCCTTTTCCCACTATGATTTGTGGGTAGTTGTTTTCTAAAATACAGAACTGTTTCGGTTTTCATTTATTTCTCTTGTTCTTTTGTATTCGGTGTTCGGTTATTTCATTAAAATATGGACACTTACCACGCTGCGCATTGGTCCGATCTTTACTACTCCTCCTCAGAAGAGGAGGAAAACCATTACAGTACCCTGTAGTTCTTAGGAGAGTGTCTGTCCTTTCCTTGGCCATGTATATTTACAGCTGCAGCTGATAACATGGGTCAGAACATCTGGGATGTATCACATCTTCTTTAGTGAATAATAGTTCAAAGTTCATACCAAGTTGCCATAATCAGCTCATACTGTATTCTGGGTGGTCTAGTCGAAATTCACCATTCCAGCGTGGTGATCGTCACCTCCACGTTGAAATCCTCCCTTTTAAATGTATCGACACCAGTACTCACATCATCTGGAACTGAGGTTGACTTCCGTCAATGGGCTTTTGTACTGGGGGAGAGAAGGGTGTGTTTCATAGTTCTCAAACAATGTCTGTTCACTTGGGCGTGGCCACTGAGTGAGCATAAGTTTACTTATGAAAACAATTCTCATTTAGAAGCTAAAATCACATTTCATCTTCTCACTAATAGTTTCATATTTAAACATTTAAACTGCACAACAATGCCATGTGAATATGATAACTAGACTTTCCAAGATACAATTTATGTTGTCCTATTTAAATACCAACAGAAATCTTCAACTGGTTGAGAAAGGGAAACATTGTTCCATTCCCCAACCTTTTGATGTTACCATACTTTCTCTGTGGTAACACAGGGCTTTCGGCAGAGTCCATTTTGTAGAGTGGAGAGAAAATTGGTAAAGGTGTTAGTGGGGGGATGGGGGTCATAAACCTCACCCAACAGGGCAACATCAACACCCAGCCAAACTGAGCAATCGGGGGAGAAGGGCATTGGTCAGGGAGGTGACCAAACCCAATGGTCACTCTGACAGAGATTTAGAGGTCCTCTGTGGAGATGCTAGAAACTTCCAGAAGGACAAAGTTCTCTGCAGCACTCCACCAATCAGGCCTTTATGGTAGAGTGGTAAGAAGCCAAAATACACATGACAATCTGCTTGGAATTTGCCAAAAGGCAGCGAATGACTCTCAGACAATGAGAAACAAGATTATCTGGTCTGATGAAAGATTGAACTCTGTAGCCTGAATGCCAAGTGTCACGTCTGGAGGAAACCTGGCACCATCCCTACAATGAAGCATGGGGGTGGCAGCATCATGCGCTGTGGATCTTTTCAGTGGCAGGGACTGGGATACTAGTCAAGATCGAGGGAAAGAATGGAGAAAAGTACAGAGAGATCCTTGATGAAAACCTGCTCCAGAGTGCTCATGACATCACACTGGGGCAATGGTTCACCTTCCAAAAGAACAATGACCCTAAGTACACTGCAAAGACAACACAGGAGTGGCTTCGGGACAAGTCTCTGAATGTCCTTGAGTGACCCGCCAGAGCCCGGATTTGAACCCGATTGAACATCTCTGGAGAGACCTAAAAATAGCTGCGCAGCAACATGCCCCATCTAACCTGACACAGCTTGAGAGGATCTGCAGAGAAGAATGGGAGAAACTCCCCAAATACAGGTGTGCCAAGCTTGTAGAGTCATATCCAAGAAGACTCAAGGCTGTAATTGTACTGAGTAAAGGGTCTGAAAATGTGTGTAAATGTGCTATTTCAGTTTTTTGCAAAGAATTCTAAAGAATTCTTGTTTTTGCTTTGTCTTGATGTGGTATAGTGTGTAGATTGATTAGGGAAAAAAATATTGAATCCATTTTAGAATAAGGATGTATCAAATTGTGGAAAAGGTCAACGGGGCTAAATAATTTCTGAATGCATTGTATATTAAGCCATTTTGATTGTGTGGGCCAGTTTTCAATCAGTCAGGGCCTACATCGGGCCTGGCCCTGCCGTGGCTTTGCCTCTGTTGTGGCCAACGATAAGAGTCTGTATCATTTCTATATTGTGTAGCATGATACCCAGGGAGTAGGATGGAGAAGAAATATGTGTGCAATATATGAATGTTAATTTCCTTATTTAACTCAATGCTCTGCGTGAAATGTGAGAGAAATTGATATTTATAGAGTAGAGCAATTACTTTAAGCCCTACGCTACACTCCTTATTTGGATGGATGCTAAACTTGTCTTGGTTGGAGGAGCACTAATTAATGAAGCTTATATGATGAGGGCTCAAACTAATCTTGATGGAATAGCTAAATGTGATGTGAGATCCTAGCATCAAACTTTTTTCATTGATGCAGTGGAACTTTTAAAAACTGGGATATGATGATAGTTGCACTCTATATCAAGTAATCTTTTCTGGGTATGCAGAAAAATTTCAATATTTTCAACATTCATTCTAATCGATAATAATATTTTTTGTCAGAAGTAAACCCATTCAAATGAACCCCCATTGGTTCTGCAACTGCTATACAGTATCTGACTCTAATCCAAATAATATACTCTCAGAAAAAAGGTGCTAAGTAGAACTATAGGTTCATTGGTTAGTCTCCATAGAGGAACCCTTTTTGGTACTTCATAGAACCCTCCGTCATCATGAAGTGCTTTGAGAGACTAGTCAAGGACCATATCACCTCCACCCTACCTGACACCCTAGACCCACTGCTATTTGCTTACCGCCCAAATAGGTCAACAGACGATGCAATCTCAACCACACTACACACAGCCGTAACCCATCTGGACAAGAGGAATACCTATGTGAGAATGCTGTTCATCGAATACAGCTCAGCATTTAATACCATAGTACCCTCCAAACTCGTCATCAAGCTCGAGACCCTGGGTCTCGACCCCGCCCTGTGCAACTGGGTACTGGACTTCCTGACGGGCCACCCCCAGGTGGTGAGGGTAGGTAACAACATCTCCACCCCGCTGATCCTCAACACTGGGGCCCCACAAGGGTGCGTTCTGAGCCCTCTCCTGTACTCCCTGTTCACCCACGACTGCGTGGCCACGCACGCCTCCAACTCAATCATCAGGTTTGCGGATGTTTTAAGTTCCTCTGTAAGTTTTAAGTTCCTCGGCGGACACATCACAGACAAACTGAATTGGTCCACCCACCCAGACAGCATCGTGAAGAAGGTGCAGCAGCGCCTCTTCAACCTCTGGAGGCTTGTCACCAAAAGCACTCACAAACTTCTACAGATGCACAATCGAGAGCATCCTGTCGGGCTGTATCACCGCCTGGTACGGCAACTGCTCTGCTCACAACCGTAAGGCTCTCCAGAGGGTAGTGAGGTCTGCGCAACGCATCACCGGGGGCAAACTACCTGCCCTCCAGGACACCTACACCACCCGATGTCACAGGAAGGTCCATAAAGATCATCAAGGACAAGAACCACCCGAGGCACTGCCTGTTCACCCCGCTATCATCCAGAAGGCGAGGTCAGTACAGGTGCATCAAAGCTGGGACCGAGAGACTGAAAAACAGCTTCTATCTCAAGGCCATCAGACTATTAAACAGCCACCACTAACATTGAGTGGCTGCTGCCAACACACTGACTCAACTCCAGCCACTTTAATAATGGGAATTGATGTAAAATATATCACTAGCCACTTTAAACAATGCTACTTAATATAATGTTTACATACCCTACATTATTTCTCATATGTATACGTATATACTGTACTCGATACCATCTACTGCATCTTGCCCATGCCGCTCTGTACCATCACTCATTCATATATCTTTATGTACATATTCTTTATCCCTTTACACTTGTGTGTATAAGGTAGTAGTTTTGGAATTGTTAGCTAGATTACTCGTTGGTTATTACTTCATTGTTGGAACTAGAAGCACAAGCATTTCGCTACACTCGCATTAACATCTGCTAACCATGTATATGTGACAAATAAAATGTTATTTGAAATAGTTTTAACAAGAAGCCTTTTATCTTTGAAGGGTTCTTCCTAAACACATACGCCTGCAAGTCACATTATGCTGGCTTACAAAGTAATGTTTCATTTCTATTGGGAATTCAGTCATAGAGGATATCCAACATGTGAAACTTTTAATCATCCCCAACCTGGATACAGAAGAACTGCGAGACACCATTAGACATAGTCCCCTGTGCCCTCACTAAATTCTTTGGCCCCATAGTTATGGGGGTAGAGTAATGCGACACTCTGCATCACAAGAAGACTCTTTGTCCTCAAACCACTATCACCCTCCTATGTGCTTAATCCTCAAGAATCTTCAGGATCTGATTTGTAGTGCTCCGCTACACAGGAGCCAAATTGTTTCAATGTTGCCTTGGTGAACCTGAACTGAAGGGTACAGCGAACAGAACACCTATAATGAAAGTGCCCACATTCAGTCCTGACTCCTGAGTAAGAGCTGAGTAATAGAATTTGCTATTCTTAACAAAGTGACTAAATACAGCAGTGGAAGTATCCTATTTTAGATTATACTATAGAAACCGATAACTACCGATAAGTTCAGACAGATAAGCAATTTCTACTTTTTAAATGCAAAGACAGAAATATGTTACACATGACCTACATCTGTGAAGCAGGTAAGAGTCCATATATTATCTGTAATATAAGTTTCTTTGAACTCTTAAACTGGAAACAGCTAAGTTACAGGTGTTTCAAGAACACTCAGGTAGTACTGAATAGAAACAAATAATGGAATTTGTAATTCAATTGCCACATGAGGGTTTCAAAGCACCATATAATGGCTATACAAGTAAGTTATTGTAACATCTGTCTCTCTGTAAGACTCAGAGCTGGTGATCGATATCAAAGTGATGGTGTTGCAAGGACAAAAGAAAAAAATAAATATAATGTATGGAGTAAAAATAGACTCATATTTGATTTGATATTATTTGACTTGGTTCTATCACTATTATCACAATTGTCATCCGATACAACATTAGACATTGATATTTTAGTTACTTAGGACATTATTCCAATGTACATTGAGTACTGTGTGTTTGTACAAATATTCCTCTGTGGGTTTTTGTTGTTTTTGTAGCTCTGCTGAGGAAATCCACAGCGGCTGACTTCCTAAGACCAGTAAGAGAGAAGCGTGCTGCAGAGTGTTTCCCTGCAGGCTGCAGTATGGAGGACAGTGAAACTGAGGAGCTACTGGAGGCCAACTCACACTACGTGAGTTCAGGCTAGCAGACACACTGAAGTATAGACAGTTTATATGGGTCACTCAATATCAGTGTTCCTCCTTTTAGGATCACTAAATCAAAGCTAGAACTGATGAAATCTGTTTCAGCTAACTGGGTCTCTACTGATTTTTTAAAAAATCACTATATACGGGTCACAGACTGAGAAACATGGCTCTGTAAGTTGATCCTCCAGGGCAGTGGTTCATCTACCACTACTGCACTCTAACATACAAGAGAACAAAGACAAGTCAGGACATTGACCCTGACATCTGTTTCATTTGCACCAACTTGAAATATCACATTTCTAGTATGAGAACTGTTACTCGACCTGAACTTGAACAACTCTTGACTAACTCACCAACAGACAGAAATAATATGCAGTACTTTATATTTTGTAAAACCATAAAGCCATCTCGGTGTAACACAATTTGTGAGGATTACATGACTTTCTGAATTCGCAGAAGGACAGTTTGAAGATGCCGTTGAATTGCGGCACTGGGGCAGGGGTGAACTCGATTAGTTCCAAGTATGACATTTAGATTTTCTTAGTTGGGGGAATAGCCATCTTTACCAAGGATCACCTTCAGTGCTCCGTTGTCTCCACCAAGTCTGTCCCTAAACAATTTGATTTGCTGGTTTTAAGCATTAAACTTTCAAATAGCTCTTCATTGACTGTTGCTGGGTGTTATCATCCTCCATCAGCACCGGCCTGTACCCTACCTACCCTTAGCTCTCTCCTGGCCCCTTACACTAAGTCTGAATTTGTCCTGCTTGGTGAACTAAATTGGGAAATGCTTAATTAAGTTAAGAAACACGCCCCTATAAAGAAAATGAGAATTAAAAACAGGTTCAGCCCCTTGTTCGACCTTGATCTTGCAGAGTTACACCACCTCAATAATTGTATTTGGCGAAAGGCCTGGCAGACGTATACTCAGGCTGACTAGCTCTCGTTCAGGCAAGTGACAAATAAGTGCACTCAAGCTATTCGGAAGGCCAAACAAAGTTAGTTACTTTAGGAAGCAGTTATCTCTCTTTGGGTCTAACCTCAAGAAGTTCTGGAAAACGGTTCAAGACCTGGAGAATAAACCCTCCTCCTCACAGCTTCCCATGTACCGTAAAGTTGATGATGTGGTTGTTACTGACAAGAAGCACATGGCTGAGCTCTTTAATCACCAGTTCATTAAGTCAGGATTCCTATTTGACTCAGCCATGCCTCCTTGCCTGTCCAACATTTCCTCATCTCCCACCCCTCCTAACGTGACTAGCCCGAATGCTCCTCCCTCTTTTTCCATTGCCCCGCTACAAAGTTTCTCCCTGCAGACAGTCACTGAGTCCGAGGTGCTAAAGGAGCTCCTTAATTGTGACTAGCAATCCCGGATCCGTGAGCGTAATCATAGCCTCAAACGAATTAGCATAACGCAGCGGACATAAATACTCCTAGAACATTTTCCTATTCATGAAAATCACAAATGAAACATATTGAGACACAGCTTAGCCTTTTGTTAATCACACTGTCATCTGAGATTTTCAAAATATGCGTTACAGCCAACGCTAGACAAGCATTTGTGTAAGTTTATCATGGCATAATGCTATGCTAGGCTCTGCTGGCAGCAGGCAACATTTCCACGAAAATAAGAAAAGCAATCAAATTAAATCATTTACCTTTGAAGAACTTCAGATGTTTTCACTCAGGAGACTCCCAGTTCGATAGCAAATGTTCCTTTTTTCCAAAAATATAATTTTTGTAGGCGAAATAGCTCCCGTTTGTTGATCATGCTTGGCTGAGAAATCGACCGGAAAATGCTATCACTACAACGCCAAACTTTTTTTCCAAATTAACTCCATAATATTGACAGAAACATGGCAAACGTTGTTTAGCATCAATCCTCAAGGTGTTTTTAACATATATATTGGATAATATATCCATCGAGGCAATTGGTTTCTCATAAGAAGCGATTGGAAAAATGGCTACCTCAGTATTTTACGCAAGATTTTCTGCGGGAGACATCATGTGACCACTTGCTAAATGTGGTCCCTTACGGCTATTCTTCAACAGAAATGCGTAAAAAGACGTCACAATGCTGTAGACACCTTGGGGAATACGTAGAAAACGTAAGCTAATTTTTAGCTCATTCACAGCCATATAAGGAGTCATTGGCATGAGGCGGTTTCAAAAAATGTGGCACTTCCTGATTGGATTTTTATCTGGGTTTCGCCTGTAACATCAGTTCTGTTGCACTCACAGACAATATCTTTGCAGTTTTGGAAACGTCAGAGTGTTTTCTATCCAAAGCTGTCAATTATATGCATAGTCGAGCATCTTTTCGTGGCAAAATATCTTGTTTAAAACGGGAACGTTTTTTATCCAAAAATTAAAATATCGCCCCCTAGTCGTAAAAGGTTAAACTTGACCCCCCAGATCGTTTAGACCTTTTCTTCTTTAAGGTTGCTGCCGCTATAATCGTCAAATCTATCTCTCACCTTTTTAACCAGTCTCTCCTCTCTGGGGAGGTTCCCAGAGAGGAGGCAACCAAGGTCCGTCCTTTATTTATAGGGGGAGATCAAGCTGTTCCTAACTGTTATAGGTCTATTTATATTTTGCCCTGTTTATCAAAAGTGTTGGAAAAACATTATTGATGTGTAATGGATGTCGTCTGGAGATAGAGAGGAGGACCAAGGTGCAGCGTGGTAAGTGTTCATGTCTTTTTAATAAGCAAACGGAAAACTGGAACAAAGCAACAGACAATGTGAACAAAACGAAACAGTACCGTGTGGCCCAAACACTCACACGGAAACAAACACGCACAAACCAAAAGTGAAACCCAGACTACCTAAGTATGATTCTCAATCAGGGACAACAATTGACAGCTGCCTCTGATTGAGAACCATACAAGGCCGAACTCAAAAACCAACATTGAAAAACAGACTGCCACCCCAACCCACACCCTGACCATACAAATCGGTTTCTTTCAGTCAATTCCTCCCGCAATATGGCCCAGCAGGTTTGGTTGTGTTACAAACAAACCAGTTGATTGCAATGAAACCAAACATGACTGGAAAAGTCACGTTTTGTGTGGGTATTTACCCTTGAATGTGTCGTTGAAAATGGAATGAGACAGAATTCACGACACAAGCGGTTCACAAAATGTTTTGTGTTAGGCTATAAAAACGGATTTTATCAAACAAAAGATAATTCATTGTGTAACAATGAGCATTGGGATTGCAAACAGACGAAGATCTTCAAAGGTAAATTATTTATTTTAAGGTAGTTTGTGATTTTGTTAGCCTGTGCTGGTTGACATATTTTTTTTTAATGGGGCTCTATCCTCAGATGATCGCACCATATTCTTTCGCAGTAAATCCTTTTTTAAATCTGACAACGCAGTTGGATTAGCAAGATTCTAGGCTTTCGATACATGTGAGACACTTGTATTTTCATGAGTTTAATATGACTATTTATGTAACGATCACCGTATGTTGTGGAATTTCAGACCGCTACCGGGTTCCGTGCGCAGAGAATAATAATAATCTACCCATCGTGTCCGATTTAAAAAAATAACATATGATTATATTAGATCACCGCCAAGTCGAAGAAACACACAGTCATTTTTCCAGCCAAAGCTAGGAGTCATGCATATTTATATCCAAAAATCTCAGTTTACATTGGCGCCTTACGTGCAGTACTGTTTTGATTCCAAAACATCTGGTGATTTTGCAAATAATAAACATTGATAAAAGATACAAGTGTTATTCACAGAATTAAAGATAGACTTCTCCTTAATGCAACCGCTGTGTCAGATTTTTTTTAAACTTTACGGAAAAAGCATAATCTGAGAACGGCGCACAGAACCCAAAACAGCCAGAGGAATGTCCGCCATTTTGGAATCAACAAAGTTATAAACAACAACATAAATATTCACCTACCTTTGATGATCTTCATCAGAAGGCACTCCCAGGAATCCCAGTTCGACAATAAATGACTGATTTGTTCCATAAAGTTCCATCATTTATGTCCAAATAGCCACTTGTTGTTGGCGTGTTCAGCCCAGTAATCCATCTTCATGAGGCGCAGGCACTTCATCCAGACAAAAACTCGAAAAGTTCCGTTACAGTCCTTTAGAAACATGTCAAACGATGTCTGGAATCAATCGTTAGGATGTTTTAAACATAAAACATCAATAATGTTCCAACCGGAGAATTCCTTTGTCTTCAGAAAAAGCACTGGAATTCAAGGTAACTCTGTCGGGAGCGTGCGTCATGATCTCTCCTTTATAGTAGAATCCTCATTCAAGTTTCAAAATACGGTTGACATCTAGTAGAAGCAGTAGGAAGTGCAACTTTATCCATATCTCAATATGTATTCGGTAGGCCAAGCTTTGAAAAACTACAAACCTCAGATGTCCCACTTCCTGGTTGGATTTCTCTCAGATTTTCGCCTGCCATATGAGTTCTGTTATACTCACTATCCCCTATCCCAAAAAGGTTAAGCAATGTTTTTTTCTGTCAACTCTTCCGTAAAGCCCAGCTCTGCGGAGTGCACGGCTTAAAGTGGTCCTATGGACAGATTGCACACCTGGACTTTATTTAACTAATTATGTGACTTCTGAAGTTAATTGGCTGCACCAGATGTTATTTAGGGGCTTCATGGCGAAGGGGCTGAATACATATGCTGTCACGCCCTGACCTTAGAGATCCTTATTATTCTCTATGTTTGGTTATGTCAGGGTGTGACTCTGGTGGGAAAGTCTATGTTTTCTATTTCTTTGTTTTTGGCCGTGTGTAGTTCCCAATCAGAGGCAGCTGTCAATCGTTGTCTCTGATTGGGGATCATATATAAGTTGTCATTTTCCATTTGGGTTTTGTGTGATCTTGTTTTCTGTTTAGTGTCTGTACCTGACAACTGTGTGCTTTCGTTTTCACATTTGTTATTTTTGTTTGAATGTTTAAAAAATAAAAAATCATGAACACTTTCAACGCTGTGCTTTGGTCCAATCCTTTCAACGAGAGCTGTTACATGCACACACCACTTTTCAGTTTTTGAATTTTTTTGAAACGAGTAATTTTTCACCTCACCAATTTGGACTATTTGAAATCCAAATAAAAATGTATTTCAATTACAGGTTGTAATGCAACAAAATGGAAAAACTCCAAAGGGGATGAATATCTTTGCATGGCACTGTATTTGTGACGTAAATTGAGTATGTATTATGCATATTGGCCATAGTATAGATATAGTTAGTATGCCTAAAGTCCCCGGATGTCGTACTAAATTCCCCAAAATACGAAGTATATGCTCATAATGCAATGACTTCCATAATGCAATGGCTTCCCAACATTTTCAGATTTCAAGAAAATTCTGAAAATATGAAGCCGAAGCCCGACGAGAAAGGATACAAATTCACTGTTTTAACTAATTATGAGAAATATTAAAAAATGTAATAAAGTATTTACTTTTCACATAAGCTATGTTACGTTATGTTGGCTGACAATTTGTTAGCTACGCTATCCTTACGAACAGCATAGCATATCATTACAGCAGTATTGTCTGGTATGTTGGCTAGCTACCTAACGTTGGTTGACTACTAACACATGCTTGACTGCCGTCGTGAGGTCAGGACACTCAGGTTAACCCTACTCCTTGGCCAGAACATCCAGTGTATGCTCCAAGAGTGAAACACTCTGAATTTACTAGCAGACAATCTGAAAACGCTCTGAATTTACGAAAGCACTCTGACACTCCAGATTCAATTTACAAACAAATCCGAAATCGTAAGATGTCTAGCTAGTAATTTGATATGCTAACAAGCTAGCAAGAGGTTGCATACTGTAGCAACAGCATCAACTTCCGGGAGACAGGCAAAGCGCTAGTACGCTCAACTGAAAGGATACCATTTGTTTACAGCATACTAAAATGAACAAATAGCATATAGTATGTAGTATATACTCATTAAGTATGTAGTATAGTTTATGTTAGTATGGGTATTCAAACACAGCTCTTATTTCTGACAGAGTGCGTTATAAGCCGTTTGAGGAGAATTACTCAAAGTCTCTGAAAAAAACCCTGTCGCATCGAGTTGGGAGACAGAATAAATATAACGATCGCTTGCTGAAAAGAAAGAAAGGATTTAAACAGGCTTTAATGGTACCGCAGAAAGCAGCGTAATGGCTCTGACTTCTTGGGGGGTGAAGGCTCAGAGGGGGGAGGGTGTCAGTGAGTGCTGGCAGGATGTATCCAATGAGGATCTGACAATGGATGAAAGAGTGGATGGGATAAACTGCCCAGCGTTCGAACTGACGGGCTTCAATGTGAACCCAATCATCTCCACTGCATTTTCTTTTCATGGGTAAAGGTTTGCCATTGAGTAACCCTACCTGGAACTGAAATACACTGCTCAAAAAAATAAAGGGAACACTAAAATAACACATGCTAGATCTGAATGAATGAAATATTCTTATTAAATACCTTTTTCTTTACATAGTTGAATGTGCTGACAACGAAATCACACAAAAATTATCAATGGAAATCAGATGTATCAACCCATGGAGGTCTGGATTTGGAGTCACACTCAAAATTTAAATGGAAAACCACACTACAGGCTGATCCAACTTTGATGTAATGTCCTTAAAACAAGTCAAAATGAGGCTCAGTAGTGTGTGTGGCCTCCACATTCCTGTATGACCTCCCTACAACGCCTGGGCATGCTCCTGATGAGGTGGCGGATGGTCTCCTAAGGGATCTCCTCCCAGACCTGGACTAAAGCATCCGCCAACTCCTGGACAGTCTGTGGAGCAATGTGGCATTGGTGGATGGAGCGAGACATGATGTCCCAGATGTACTCAATTGTATTCAGGTTTGGGGAACGGGCAGGCCAGTCCATAGCATCAATGCCTTCCTCTTGCAGGAACTCCAGCCATATGTGGTCTAGCATTGTCTTGCATTAGGAGGAACCCAGGGCCAACCGCACCAGCATATGGTCTCACAAAGGGTCTGAGGATCTCATCTCGGTACCTAATGGCAGTCAGGCTACCTCTGGCGAGCACATGGGGGGCTGTGTGGCCCCCCAAAGAAATGCCACTCCACTCCATGACTGACCCACCGCCAAACCGGTCATGCTGGAGGATGTTGCAGGCAGCAGAACGTTCTCCACGGCGTCTCCAGACTCTCACGTCTGTCACATGTGCTCAGTGTGAACCTGCTTTCATCTGTGAAGAGCACAGGGTGCCAGTGGCGAATTTGCCAATCTTGGTGTTCTCCGGCAAATGAAAAACGTCCTGCACGGTGTTGGGCCTTAAGCACAACCCCCACCTGTGGACGTCGGGCCCTCATACCACCCTCATGGAGTCTGTTTCTGACAGTTTGAGCAGACACATGCACATTTGTGGCCTGCTGGAGGTCATTTTGCAGGGCTCTGGCAGTGCTCCTCCTGCTCCTCCTTGCACACAGGCGGGGGTAGTGGTTCTGCTGCTGGGTTGTTGCCCTGCTACGGCCTCCTCAACGTCTCCTGATGTACTGGCCTGTCTCCTGGTAGCGCCTCCATGCTCTGGACACTACGCTGACAGACACAGCAAACCTTCTTGCCACAGCTCGCATTGATATGCTATCCTGGATGAGCTGCACTACCTGAGCCACTTGTGTGGGTTGTAGACTCCGTCTCATGCTACCACTAGAGTGAAAGCACCGCCAGCACTCAAAAGTGACCAAAACATCTGCCAGGAAGCATAGGAACTGAGAAGTGGTCTGTGGTCCCCACCTGCAGAACCACTCCTTTATTGGGGGTGTCTTGCTAATTTCCTATAATTTCCACCTGTTGTCTATTCCATTTGCACAACAGCATGTGAAATTTATTGTCAATCAGTGTTGCTTCCTAAGTGGACAGTTTGATTTCACAGAACTGTGATAGACTTGGAGTTACATTGTGTTGTTTAAGTGTTCCCTTTATTTTTTTGAGCAGTGTACATCTAAATAAGCACAGTGACAGCCAGGGACAGGGTACTTTCCAAGGCCTGAGAAACAGGTAAAGAAAACACACTTATCCACACTGCATGCAACATTGCCAATTAATTTAGATTTCAATTACTTTTTCTGATATTTTCTTTGATGGCGCAGTTGCTAAAGTAAACTTATTAAACTGCATTGAATCAAATTAATAAATGAAAGGCTTCCATCATATATGCCTCGGGGCTTCATAAAAGCATGTCACTGATGCAATGAAATGAATATTGTTTGTGTGTGTGTGCATGTGTGTGTGTGCTTATGCCTGTGTAAGCTTGTGTATGTACGTGCATTTGTGCATGTTGTCCATGATTGTATGTGCGTGGATGCCTGGGTGTGTGTGTGTGTAAATATAATGCTGTCATGTCTGAAAGCTGTTCTCTCAGGAGTTTCACAGTGTCAAATGAAATCCAGAGTACACCCAGAGGGCAACATGACTGAGCAAATACAATAATTCAATTTACTCTTCAATTACGTTTGCATTCAGGCTCTTCTCCTCCTTTTAATTAAACTGTTGTACACGTTGTTGCAGAGCAACCGCAAATATAATCAAATAAAAACAATCATGAGGGCCAATATGCTGTCTGACAAACTGCATGGAAATTGTGATATTGAAAGCCGTGCTTTTTAAGTAAAGCAAATCACGAATTGTTAGTGTGAAATGATGTTCAGCGCAACAGGGGGCTAACAAACTGAAACTAATTAACACATTTCAAAGAGTTTTTGATGATACGAAAGAACATGACATGCATACAAAGCTTTGAAATGTATCATCCAGACATTCATGGGTTTCAACTGTATAAGAAGTGAGTAACTGACAGTTTTAAACACAAATTCCTCAATTCACATTTTATTCTCAAGACTCATAGATTTTCAATTGATGTAGGTTTCTGAATGACAGACATAGCCCTACTCACATAATGCCAACACTAGCTTTGAAAACAAATAAACACCTGTCAGTGTCTAATTCAATAGAGCATCCAAGGCATTAATAGTTTAAGCTAGGTTGTGAACTTAAGCAGCACTGAATGACATGTAAACACAGTAAAGGCTGAATGACGTATGTCCGTATTCGGGCAAATTAGCGCCATATAATTACATTCAACTTAACTATAGAATGGACATTATTCCCATTCAAGGTAATGTGCCATGCCATCAATTGATCTGGGAGGGAAAGTCACTGATCATGAATGTGAAAATATCAACTGATTTAGGTAACAAACAGTGTCTAGTGGACTCCTTGATCAGCAGTGTGTGTGTGTGTGTGTGTGTGTGTGTGTGTGTGTGTGTGTGTGTGTGTGTGTGTGTGTGTGTGTGTGTGTGTGTGTGTGTGTGTGTGTGTGTGTGTGTGTGTGTGTGTGTGTGTGTGTGTGTGTGTGTGTGTGTGTGTGTGTGTGTGTGTGTGTGTGTGTGTGGTCCAGTAAATTAAATATTATCTCAAAAGCTCCCTGTGAGACAAGGTAAACAGGGCAACACACACTGGAGGGTGTAAAGGGGCGTGAAAATATCTGCACTCTGCAGGTCTGGGTATTGAACCCTTCTCTCTGAGCTTGGAGAGGTCTGGGTATTGAACCCTTCTCTCTGAGCTTGGAGAGGTCTGGGTATTGAACCCTTCTCTCTGAGCTTGGAGAGGTCTGGGTATTGAACCCTTCTCTCTGAGCTTGGGGAGGTCTGGGTATTGAACCCTTCTCTCTGAGCTTGGGGAGGTCTGGGTATTGAACCCTTCTCTCTGAGCTTGGAGAGGTCTGGGTATTGAACCCTTCTCTCTGAGCTTGGAGAGGTCTGGGTATTGAACCCTTCTCTCTGAGCTTGGGGAGGTCTGGCTATTGAACCCTTCTCTCTGAGCTTGGGGAGGTCTGGGTATTGAACCCTTCTCTCTGAGCTTGGAGAGGTCTGGGTATTGAACCCTTCTCTCTGAGCTTGGAGAGGCCATGGGGGGATTGACAGGTTGGTGGTAAAGGTCACAGCAGAATATAAAAGACATCACATGACGACTTATGCAATGTGTTTGTCATTGAGTTTGTTAAGTTGAAGCCGAATACACTTTTCTATTTGACCTTAACTGGTAAATAAAGCTTCACTTGAATGCTATTTGAATTACAGCTGATGAGAGTTTAACCTTGATAAACAGTCGTTCTTTGACAGAGATAAGAACGCAATACAGCATATGCACACATATGCAACCTCTACTGAACATCATATACTTCTGCTAAATAGACAGACGGGCTTCTAGCACAACAACAGCGTTGGAGGAAGGTGGAGGAAGGGATTAGGTATAACCAAACAAATAAATGTTATCATTGCTATGCAAAACAGCCTTTTACCACAGTCTATCAACAACATAGGGCTGACACCTGTCGTGAATATGCATGAGTTTATGGCAATTAAAAACTTGTCAGCGGAGAGTCGGGGGAGGAGGAGACAATGATAGTGGAGGCAGGAGAGCTGTAGGCCATTCATTGGGATGGAGATGTAATTCCAGTCCTCCGGAGTACTTCGCATGGCTACTTTATTTGTTTTGTAATTTAGATTTTGTTTTTGCCCCGCCCCACATACAACTTTGGAAGAGAGTGTGGTGGTGCTTTTGCATAGAGCAGAGTTTGTGATGGAGAGCCACACATCTCAGTTAACTTAGGCTCATCTAATGGTATGCATTGATACACTGAGTGTGTGTGGCACAGCTTGTGGATCAGAAAATAATTATATAGTTACACTTTTACAGAGCTAATCTCCTAGCAGTATGCTTGTTGTTACCTCCAAATTTCTGAGCAGCTTAGAAACTGAAAAGGGTGAATTTATTTCATCATTGCTCAACCAAAGCAAAAATATCACCTGCTCATATTTCCTTCATCCACCGTTCCCTCCCTTCCTATCACCCTCCATTTATTTATTCTACTAGGGAGCAGGATGTCAAATGATTAGCATGTAAAACGGCTCATCAAGGGCCGCTAAATTCATGGCAGTATCTGCATCGTAAAGCGTCGTAAAACAAAGGCCAGCTTATGTCCCAGCACAGGCTCTGACGTCCACAACAGAGGCTGTTCACTGCCCTCTCATCCACTCAGACAGCTACCAGCAGGACCCACCACCTGCCTGGGCAAAGACAGTTTGCCTACTCTCGTTCTCTGTAAAACTGAGAAAACAACAGAATAAAGTGAAACTCCTTGCTGATATTATTTTTCCTATTTGGAGGTGCAGTGAATTATCAACATTTTCCATATTGAAAAAGTGTTTACAAGACATTGTTCTTAGCTCATGTTTGTGATGTGTATCTTGATTGTATGTCACAAACATCATTAAAATATAGCCAGCCTATATTACACTCCTGAAGCAATCGGTACTAGGAAATATGTAAGCAAAGGGCTTTTCACCTAGGTCAAAGCTATGTTTCTATTGCGTATTGAAAAGTACTGTGCAAAAGTATCAAAATACTAATACAAAATTATAACATTCTCATGTGTCAGAGATGTACACTTCCCCTGAATAATAGTCCTTCAAAGTGAAGGAGAGTCCAATGATACACAGAGGAATGTGCTGGGATAAACATGAAAGGAATACTATAACATTATATAACATTATACTCATAGTCCGAGAGCCTGTTCAGACACACCAAATGTGTGTTTACTCAAGAGCAATGTATGTATACCAATGGAAGCATGTTTGGCTGAGAGTAGTTTGGGCTGAGAGTGACAGAGTGGAGTAACTGTGTGTGAGTGAAGTTACATTGACAGGGAGATGAAAGACACATTAATCTTGAGCAGAACTCTTCCCTCTGCTGGCCCTGTCCGGTATGGAGCCTAGTAACACAGAGGAGGACGTTGCTCTCTCTATGGACCTTTTCTAATACTCCATCATGCATCCTTCCTTCCATCCTTCCCAGAAGTAGTATCAGGTGCGAGAGAGCTTGAAATTGCTAAATAAATAATTTTTTAAACGCTAACACCTTCTTCAGGTTTTCATCGGTTCATCGGTTCCAGTGTTGGGGTTAATTCTGAATTGACTTGTGAATTGGTCTTAAATTATAATTCAATTTTTGAATTTGAAATGTAATTCATATTGGCCTCACCCCACAGGAAGGAGAATTGGAATTGAATTTGAATGAAAGGATAATTTAATTCAGTGAAATTCATTGAAATTCAAATGGAAAAAGTATTCCAGAAATCAGAATGCTCATGTATATTTTTTGACATCATGTATGCTCAACAATACTATGTTTAACACGTTCTTAAAATATTTCATTTTTAAAACATATTATTCTAAAACGAGATTTAAATAATTATAGTGATCTATAAGATCATTTTGTAGGTTGTCTAAAATAATTAATAATTCACTTACTATTTTTCTTATTATTTAATATGAACAAAAACTACATATCCCAGAATGCAAACACTACAGAATGGACTTGAATAACCTTCTCAATAGAAAATACAAACAAAATACTGTTTGACAATTATAATCAAGCTGATATTTTAAAGTAGAACTGACAGCATTTTAACTACTTTGCAGATATTAAACAGACAATCATGGTATCGGTCCCAGTTTATACTACAAAACCAACTTTATTTGAGGTTGTAAATCACAGCTGGCCTGGTACATTGTTTGCTGCTTTCACCTATTCGGTATGCAGTGTTTCAGTTTCAATGACAATATCTTGGGGACAAAAGTGGACTAAGGCTGGGAATGTCAATACAATCAATCTGGCAAAGGCAACGTCGATCACAAGTCAGTCATAAGTGGCTAGACAGTAAGAAATGTGAATATCTTTGCTAGCTAGCTATGCTGAACCTGCTGAACTGCTATGCAGTTAGCATTAGCCAACTTTATTTAGTAACCTTGGGTGTTTGACTGAATGCCGTTGTGAAGAACACTAGGAATAATCCTACTCCTCGACCAAAGCGTCCAGTGTCAATAGTGCAGGGTACACTCTGAACGTTCTGAATTTACGAACAACCCAGAGTGCACTCTGAGACACTGGAGGCAATTTAAGAATGCAACCTTAGTTGTCAATGAAATGTATTTGGCATCTATCAGATGGCTGGCAGGCAGACAGGCAAGTTCCCATTCAGTTGTCAAAATGTGGATTTGGACAAGCATGCATTGGCAGGCAAGCTGCAGAAGGTCAAGCAGGCTACTATTCCCCATTGTTTATCAGTGCAATCTTTATGGCCAAATAGCTGAGGCTTTATCTAATGTTCCCTCATTAGATTTTAGCTCATCGTGCTCTGGCATAATAACCATAAAACCTAATGGTCAAACACGGAAACGGTTCCAATCGATTTTCCACCATTACATTTTAAACACTAAATGTTAAACACTTCAAATAAAGGCTGAAAGACAGCAATAAATAATGGCTGTATTTTGTATTGTCTTACCCTGGTGCGACGTTTTCATGACCGTGTAAATCTCTCTCGGCCATGGTGAATTTTATGAATATATTCGCTAGTATTTACCCCGAATAAATGCTAATTAGCTGCTAATGTGGCTGTCATACATAACTACAAATGCCCTTCTCAAGATTCACATCACTCACCATGGCCATGATAATCTGCATTAGAAAGTCAAATTGAGGCAAAGGTAGACATTTTTTAATTAACTACTGTATGTAATGTTAGTTAATGTTATTAATTCATAAATTGGCTAAAGTTTATTAAATTGACAATTCTGTCTTGGGCAAGTTTTAAATGTATCTAGCCACTGTAGCTAGCTCATGGTTATCTAGTTAGCAACATTAGCCTGGAGAGATGTATTTTAAATGTATGAGAATTTCATAAGAACGAGTTGAACTTTCTTTCGCTTTTATAAATCAGCAGACTAGTTAACTAGCTATGCTAAAAAAAATCTCTGAAACTGGAAACACTTATCTCCCTCACTAGCTTTAAGCACCAGCTGTCAGAGCAGCTCACAGATTACTGTACCTTCACATAGCCCATCTATAATTTAGCCCAAACTACTACCTCTCCCCCTACTGTATTTATTTATTTAGCTCCTTTGCACATCATTTTTTCTATCTCTACTTTGCACATTCTTCCACTGTAAATCTACCATTCCAATGTTTTACCTGCTATATTGTATTTACCTCGCCACCATGGCCTTTTTTTTGCCTTTACCTCCCTTATCTCACCTCATTTGCTCACATTGTAAATATACTTATTTTTCTACTGTATGTTTGTTTCACTCCATGTGTAACTCTGTGTTGTTGTATGTGTCGAACTGCTTTGCTTTATCTAGGCCAGGTCACAATTGTAAATGAGAACTTGTTCTCAACTTGCCTACCTGGTTAAATAAAGGTGAAATAAATCAGATAAATAAAAATGCGTTCTTCATAATGTTTGTTTGTGCCTGTGGGTGAGGGGTGTGTAGCCTACTTCAAGTACTACTTATCAAAGACCCCACCCACCCCAGTCATAAACTGTTCTCTCTAATACCGCATGGCAACCGGTACCGGAGTGCCAAGTCTAGGACAAAAAGGCTTCTCAAGCCATAAGACTCCTGAACAGGTAATCAATTGTCTATTTGCATTGTGCCCCCCCCCCAACCCCTCTTTACACTGCTGCTTCTCTCTGTTTACCATATGTGCATAGTCACTTTAACTATACATTCAAGGGGCTCCCGGGTGGCGCAGTGGTTAAGGGCAGGTTGTGTATCGGAGGACGCATGACTTTCAACCGCATGACTTTCAACCTTCGTCTCTCCTGAGCCCGTACCGGAGTTGTAGCAATGAGACAAGATAGGAGCTACTAACAATTGGATACCACGAAATTGGGGAGAAAAAAGGGGTGAAATTAAAAATATATATTTTTTTAAACAAACTATACATTCATATACATTAGCTCAATTAGCTCAATATACATATACATTAGCTCAATTAGCTCAATTAGCCCGACTAACCGGTGCCCCCGCACATTGGCTACCTGGACTATCTACATTGTGTCCCACCACCCACTACCCGCCAACCCCTCTATTACACTACTGCTACTCTCTGTTTATCATATATACATAGTCACTTTAACCATACCTACATGTACATACTACCTCAATTAGCCCGACTAACTGATGCCCATATATAGCCTCCTTACTGTATATAGCCTCACTACTGTTACAGCCTCCCTACTATTATTATTCACTGTCTTTTTGTTGTTTTTTATTTCCTTACTTAGCTGATGTTCACCTAATACAAAAAAATAAAAATTAAAAATGACATTGTTGGTTAGGGCCTGTAAGTAATAATTTCACTGTAAGGTCGACGCACGTGACAAATAAACTTTGATTTGATTTGACTTGTAGCTACCCTAGCTAGCTGTATTGTTTTAATCTGGCATTTTGAGAATTTTCAGAGATGGACTGATCTTGAGTCAACAGTGTGCTCAATTTACTGGGGGAAACATTATGTTTGCTGTAACGCTCTGGACAGCAGATAACTAGTATAGCTAGTAGACAAGGTTAGGTGAACTTATTTAGTCCTACCTGCTATGGTGAGTTTTAAATTAATAGGTATTCACACGTTTGTTTTTGAGGTAGAATTACTGTCATGTTATTGATGTTATCAACTTAAGAATTGCTTAAGTTGATAACAAATTGCAAACCTTATTTTCACCTTCTCTATTCCAGAACCAATGGGTGTGCCTTAGTCTTGTAACCTCACAGCTAGGTACTGTAAGTGGTTTCAAACTGAAACCCCATTCTCCTACTTTGGTCTGTTTCAGTCATTGCAGGAACTCCTGAAGAGCCTGCGTGTGTGAACGGTTTTGTCCCAGACAAGCTCTAACACCTGACTTAATAAATCAACATACCGAATCACGGCGATAGGCTACGATTTGCAATCAGGTTTGGGCTGGAACGAAAAGCTTATACATACTCCCGTATAAGGGGTAGGAGTGGAGATAGTGATATATAATGCATGCTCCACTCTCAGAGCTCCAAGATGGCGTAGCAGTCGGACGTGTGTTTAGTCTTGTCCCGTCCTGTCTAGTGTAAATATAGTTTTATTCGTTTTTCGTTCTGTATATATTTCGTACATATTTTAATCTCACTTTCCAACTAGAGCTGAATATACTCTCCTGCAACCCGCATCACCCAATGTGGTACGGATCTGCTTTTTCTATACTTTACTTTAGAACCGGAACCCCCATCAGAAGCTAGCCAGCTAACTAGCTACTAGCTAGTACTCAGTTAGCCATTGCTAGCGGTCTTCAAAGCTAACTAGGACACCAGCGCGACATCAACCCAGAGCACATCAGACTGCTTTTCTCCGGATTCCTACCGCAAGCTCTGAACCTTTACACCGGATCATCGCAACTAGCTAGCTGCAATCCGAGTGGCTACTCCTGGCTAACGTCTCTGTCCCAAAACAAGCACCAATTAGCCTTGAGCTAGCCTCGAGCTAAGCCCATCTCCCGACTAGCCGAAGAGGCCCAACAATACCTCTTTTGCCAATTGGCCTGGACCCTTTACTGCCGACACGGAGCCCCGCCGATCCATCACGACTGGTCCGCCGACATAATCGTCCGAGGTGGTTTCAACAGGCTTTTCCGTTGCGACATCGCCAAAGATCCATCTGCCGGCCAAGGCCCGCGAGCTTTCTGAAACGCTGTGTCTCCAGCTCACCTAGCGTACTAGAGCACCTGTAGCATACTCCTGGGCTACAATTACCCGGACCCACGACCGGTCTGTCGATGCTAGCTTGTCTAGCCCGGGCCTACGAACTGTTAGCTTGTTAGCACAGGCCTGCTAACCATCTGAATCACTGCATCCCAAACTCTCTGAACCCATTTACTTTCTATCTCTTTTTGATTTTTATTTTGTTTATACCTTCCGGAAACTTGCCTCACCCACTGTGGTACGGAATCGCTGTTACTTTTAATTTTTATTTTATTTTTATGACACACTCAAGAACCTCCAGACGCTAACCAGCTAACTAGCTTCAAGCTATTTAGTCATTGTTAGTTAAAAAAATAAAATAAAAAATAAAAACCTGGATAACACTCGCCAGCCCAGCCCCCCTGCCCCATACACCGCTGCCCCCTGGACACTGATCTCTTGGCTACATAGCTGACACACACTGGACTGCCCATTAATCACGGTACTCCACTCTGCTTGTTTGTTTTATCTGTCGGCCCAGTTGCCTAGTCAACGCCATTTTACCTGCTGTTTGTTGTGCTAGCTGATTAGCCTCGCCCACTGTTTTTAGCTAGCTTTCTCAATTCAACACCTGTGACTACGGTATGCCTCGCTGTATGTCTCTCCCAAATGTCAATATGCCTTGTATACTGTTGTTCAGGTTAGTTATCATTGTTTTAGTTCACAATGGAGCCCCTAGATCCACTCTGCATACCCCTGTTACCTCCCTTGTCCCACCCCGCACACATGCGGTGACCTCACCCATTACAACCAGCATTTCCAGAGATACAACCTCTCTCATCATCACCCAGTGCCTGGGCTTACCTCCGCTGTAGCCGCACCCCACCATACCCCTGTCTGCGCATTATGCCCTGAATATATTCTACCATACCCAGAAACCTGCTCCTCTTATCCTCTGCCCCCAACGCTCTAGGCGACCAGTTTTGATAGCCTTTAGCCGTACCCTCATACTACTCCTTCTCTGTTCCGCGGGTGATGTGGAGGTAAACCCAGGCCCCGCATGTCCCCAGGTACCCTCATTTGTTGACTTCTGTGATCGAAAAAGTCTTGGTTTTATGCATGTCAACATCAGAAGCCTCCTCCCTAAGTTTGTTTTACTCACTGCTTTAGCACACTCTGCTAACCCTGATGTCCTTGCCGTGTCTGAATCCTGGCTCAGGAAGGCCACCAAAAATTCAGAGATTTCCATACCCAACTATAACATCTTCCGTCAAGATAGAACTGCTAAAGGGGGAGGAGTTGCAGTCTACTGCAGAGATAGCCTGCAAAGTAATGTCATACTTTCCAGGTCCATACCCAAACAGTTTGAACTACTTATTTTGAAAATTACTCTCTCCAGAAACAAGTCTCTCACTGTTGCTGCCTGCTACCGACCCCCCTCAGCTCCCAGCTGTGCCCTGGACACCATTTGTGAATTGATCGCCCCCCATCTAGCTTCAGAGTTCGTTCTGTTAGGTGACCTAAACTGGGATATGCTTAACACCCCGGCAGTCCTACAATCTAAGCTAGATGCCCTCAATCTCACTCAAATCATCAAGGAACCCACCAGGTACAACCCTAACTCTGTAAACAAGGGCACCCTCATAGACGTCATCCTGACCAACTGGCCCTCCAAATATACCTCTGCTGTATTCAACCAGGATCTCAGCGATCACTGCCTCATCGCCTGTATCCGCCACGGAGCCGCAGTCAAACGACCACCCCTCATCACTGTCAAACGCTCCCTAAAACACTTCTGTGAGCAGGCCTTTCTAATCGACATGGCCCGGGTATCCTGGAAGGACATTGACCTCATCCCGTCAGTTGAGGATGCATGGTCATTCTTTAAAAGTAACTTCCTCACCATTTTAGATAAGCATGCTCCGTTCAAAAAATGCAGAACCAAGAACAGATACAGCCCTTGGTTCACTCCAGACCTGACTGCCCTCGACCAGCACAAAAACATCCTGTGGCGGACTGCAATAGCATCGAATAGCCCCCCGTGATATGCAACTGTTCAGGGAAGTCAGGAACCAATACACGCAGTCAGTCAGGAAAGCTAAGGCCTGCTTCTTCAGGCAGAAGTTTGCATCCTGTAGCTCCAACTCCAAAAAGTTCTGGGACACTGTGAAGTCCATGGAGAACAAGAGCACCTCCTCCCAGCTGCCCACTGCTCTGAGGCTAGGAAACACGGTCTCCACCGATAAATCCATGATTATCGAAAACTTCAATAAACACTTCTCAACGGCTGGCCATGCCTTCCGCCTGGCTACTCCAACCTCGGCCAACAGCTCCGCCCCCCCCCGTAGCTCCTCAACCAAGCCTCTCCAGGTTCTCCTTTACCCAAATCCAGATAGCAGATGTTCTGAAAGAGCTGCAAAACCTGGACCCGTACAAATCAGCTGGGCTTGACAATCTGGACCCGCTATTTCTGAAACTATCTGCCGCCATTGTCGCAACCCCTATTACCAGCCTGTTCAACCTCTCTTTCATATCGTCTGAGATCCCCAAGGATTGGAAAGCTGCCGCAGTCATCCCCCTCTTCAAAGGGGGAGACACCCTGGACCCAAACTGTTACAGACCTATATCCATCCTGCCCTGCCTATCTAAGGTCTTCGAAAGCCAAGTCAACAAACAGGTCACTGACCATCTCGAATCCCACCGTACCTTCTCCGCTGTGCAATCTGGTTTCCGAGCCGGTCACGGGTGCACCTCAGCCACACTCAAGGTACTAAACGATATCATAACCGCCATCGATAAAAGACAGTACTGTGCAGCCGTCTTCATCGACCTCGCCAAGGCTTTCGACTCTGTCAATCACCATATTCTTATCGGCAGACTCTACAGCCTCGGTTTTTCGGATGACTGCCTTGCCTGGTTCACCAATTACTTTGCAGACAGAGTTCAGTGTGTCAAATCGGAGGGCATGCTGTCCGGTCCTCTGGCAGTCTCTATGGGGGTGCCACAGGGTTCAATTCTCGGGCCGACTCTTTTCTCTGTGTATATCAATGATGTTGCTCTTGCTGCGGGCGATTCCCTGATCCACCTCTACGCAGACGACACCATTCTATATACTTTCGGCCCGTCATTGGACACTGTGCTATCTAACCTCCAAACGAGCTTCAATGCCATACAGCACTCCTTCCGTGGCCTCCAACTGCTCTTAAATGCGAGTAAAACCAAATGCATGCTTTTCAACCGATCGCTGCCTGCACCTGCATGCCCGACTAGCATCACCACCCTGGATGGTTCCGACCTTGAATATGTGGACATCTATAAGTACCTAGGTGTCTGGCTAGACTGCAAACTCTCCTTCCAGACCCACATCAAACATCTCCAATCGAAAATCAAATCAAGAGTCGGCTTTCTATTCCGCAACAAAGCCTCCTTCACTCACGCTGCCAAGCTTACCCTAGTTAAACTGACTATCCTACCGATCCTCGACTTCGGCGATGTCATCTACAAAATGGCTTCCAACACTCTACTCAGCAAACTGGATGCAGTCTATCACAGTGCCATCCGTTTTGTCACTAAAGCACCTTATACCACCCACCACTGCGACTTGTATGCTCTAGTCGGCTGGCCCTCACTACATATTCGTCGCCAGACCCACTGGCTCCAGGTCATCTACAAGTCCATGCTAGGTAAAGCTCCGCCTTATCTCAGTTCACTGGTCACGATGGCAACACCCATCCGTAGCACGCGCTCCAGCAGGTGTATCTCACTGATCATCCCTAAAGCCAACACATCATTTGGCCGCCTTTCGTTCCAGTACTCTGCTGCCTGTGACTGGAACGAATTGCAAAATCGCTGAAGTTGGAGACTTTTATCTCCCTCACCAACTTCAAACATCAGCTATCCGAGCAGCTAACCGATCGCTGCAGCTGTACATAGTCTATAGGAAAATAGCCCACCCATTTTCACCTACCTCATTCCCATACTGTTTTTTATACTGTTTTTATTTATTTATTTTTCTGCTCTTTTGCACACCAATATCTCTACCTGTACATGACCTGATCATTTATCACTCCAGTGTTAATCTGCAAAACTGTATTATTCGCCTACCTCCTCATGCCTTTTGCACACATTGTATATAGACTGCCCATTTTTTTTTTTTTTTTTTTTTTTTTTCCCTACTGTGTTATTGACTTGTTAATTGTTTATTCCATGTGTAACTCTGTGTTGTCTGTTCACACTGCTATGCTTTTATCTTGGCCAGGTCGCAGTTGCAAATGAGAACTTGTTCTCAACTAGCCTACCTGGTTAAATAAAGGTGAAATAAAAAAAATAAAAAAATAAAAAGTTGAAGTTGAACTTGTTGACTGATGCCATGGCGATGACTGCTAAGAAGAAAGCCAACCACCCCTTTAGCTACCTCTTATTCCACTCTGTGCCCCATGGTCCCTCAACTTCGGACACTTGGTCCCTCAACATCCTATCTTTATGGATGCAGACCCGAAGACATTCAAGCAGCATTTTCAGAGTAAGCATTCCAAGTCTCCAACACTCCCATTAGTGGTTGATGTGCAAGCATAAGTGACCACATACACTCAAATGTACCTATAGCTGGGGTAAGATTCTTCCATCATTCACACACAGTAGACATAGTGTAAACCACCATGTTGTCAACAATATGCTTTCCTCAATTCTTAAGTTGTATTGTCTATGGCTCAATATGTGGAAATTCCGTGATCACTCATCGTCTTTATTGTTGTGAGTCACAATTTATTGTTGTGATTCACAATTTGAATGCTGCATCTAAAACTGAATGACGTCTAATGACACATGATAAGACCTTGAATATGACTGGGCATGGGCCGGATATTTGTGACAACGACTTAAAGGGGGTGAAGAAGCACACCAGCACCCCATTTTATATTTATTCCATGGCCAACCATCACTCTAGATACCCCTTAATACATTCCATGCTTTTTATGCCCCATCAACTTCGGACATTTGGAACTCTCAATCTTATCTCTAAACTCACCCTACCTTCACCCATTTTCCCTAAGCCGCCTTTTCTCCTGATTTGAAACATCTAGACTCAGTAACACGTTTAAAAGTGTTGTGGTGTACTGTTTTTGGTACCTTTTTTTCACCCTTGTAATGTTGTCCTGCTTATTCTGGAGGAATAAGACAGAGTGCAGTGTTAAATGTGCTGCTCACAATTGAGAGCGGCAACATGGACCTGTTCAATGTACAATAAGGGTGTTGATATAGCTCTGTTTAGGAATGGCTTCCATGTTTGAATCTGTTAATTAAGTGTGTTTCTCATTCATTCAATTTTTACTTAAATACATATGTTCTTATGTTATGCATAAATGTGCACATTCGGAAAGTATTTACCCCTTGACTTTTCCACACTTTGTTACGTTACAGCCTTATTCTAAAATGGATAAATAAATTTAATAAAAAGCTTTAGGAATCTACACACAATACCACATAATGAAGCAGCAAAAACTCTTTATTTTTGCAAATATATTAACATTTTTAAACTGAATTATCACATTTACATAAGTATTCTGACCCTTTACTCAGTACTCAGCCCCATGGACCTCCCGGCCGCAGAGCCTGGGCGCGAAGCACATTTGGCAGCGATTACAGCCTTGAGTCTTCTTGTGTATGACACACCTGTATTTGGGGAGTTTCTCCCATTCTTTTTATTTTTTATTTATTTTTTATTTTACCCCTTTTTTCTCCCCAATTTCATGGTATCCAATTGTTTAGTATCTACTATCTTGTCTCATCACTACAACTCCCGTACGGGCTCGGGAGAGACGAAGCTTGAAAGTCATGCGTCCACCGAAACACAACCCAACCAAGCTGCACTGCACCTGTCAACCTTGGTGAGAGCGCAATGCACCCAGCCCGCCACAGGAGTCGCTGGTGCGCAATGAGACAAACCCTACCGGCCAAACCCTCCTTAACCCGGGTGACGCTATGCCAATTGTGCGTCGCCCCATGGACCTCCCGGTGGCGGCCGGTTACGACAGAGCCTGGGCGCGAACCCACAGCTGGCGCTGCAGTACAGCGCCCTTAACCACTGCGCCACCCGGGAGGCCACGAGGTTCTCCCATTCCTCTCTGCAGATCCTCACAAACTCTGTCAGGTTGGATGGGGAGCGTTGCTGCACAGCTATTTTCAGGTCTCTCCAGAGATGTTTGATTAGGTTCAAGTCGGGGCTCTGGCTGGGCCACTCAAGGACATTCAGAGACTTGTCCCAAAGCCACTCCAGCATCGTTTTGGCTGTGTACTCGTTGTCCTGTTGGAAGGTGAACCTTCGCCACAGTCTGAGGTCTCGAGCACTCTGGAGCAGGTTTTCATCAAAGATCTCTCCGTACTTTTCTCTGTTCATCTTTCCCTTGACCCTGACTAGTCTCCCAGTCCTGCAATTGAAAAACACCCCCACAGAATGATGCTGCCACCACCATGCTTCGCCGTAGGGATGGAGCCAGGTTTCCTCCAGACGCGGCGCTTGGCATTCAGGCCAAAGAGTACTATCTTGGTTACATTATAAATGCATTGTAACACCAAAGCATTTTTATTACTCATGTTATTCACTCGTTAATGTTGACCACCCTTTGTGAGTTCCCTGCCCATCTGTATTTAGTGTAAGGATCAACACTGGAGATGAGAAGCAGGTACAGGGAGTGAACATTTAATAACCACGGACAGGAACAGAATACGGACAGCGTCTGGAAAGGGGAAACCACAATAATGTTGACGCGGAGATGAAACAGAGGAAACAGACATTTATGAACATCTGAAAATGACCATATGTAAGTGCTCACTTGTCAGATTTTTTTTTAATGTGTCATATTCTACCTGGCGGTGTATATGGACAACATTTTATGTTGCTAAAACGCTATTAGTTCCACTTTCAAAGGTATCTGTATCCTTTGGTATGAGGTGGCAGATGCTTTTGGCAAAATATTTGTTAAAAGAATGAGACTCGTCTCAGGTAAATGTCTTTGAATTGATTTGAATTCAATTGTTCTTAATTCAAATGATATTCAAATCCTGCTCCCTGTGTCTGTGGGCTGTGGCCAAATCAAATTCAAATTTCAATGGTTGAATTGAATTCTGAAATTCAAAATTGAACCCGAACCTGCTCGGTTCATTATTGATATGCTTTAAATTTTCTTCCAAACCTTGATAATGCATCGGGGAGCACAAATCATGCATTCATCTATTTGGTGTGTGAGAGGCAGGGTGACCCAATAAGTGAGTTGTACAGTACAATACAGGTCATTATTCAGATAGCCAGAGAGCCAATCCGTATCCATTTGGCTGATTAAGACTTATGTGAGCACGCCTGCTCCCGCTCACCCTCCCTGGCACTCGAGGGCAGCCAGGCTGCCTTTCATTCCGCACACCTGTCACCATCATTATGCGCATCAGTGCTCATTGGACTCACCTGTACTCCTTCACGTTTTGATTGCCCTCTGTCTCCTCTGTTCCATCCCCGTGTCATCATTATTGTGGTTTCCATTTCCCTTGTCCAGACGCTGTCCGTATTCTGTTCCTGTCTGTGGTTATTAAATATTCACTCCCTATACCTGCTTCTCGTCTCCAGCATCGATCCTTACAGAATGCTGACACCACTGTACGAAGATTTTAGTTTTTTGTTTTGTTGGTGACGTTGAGTCAGGGTGCCGCTGAAGGAACCGGGGGTGCCTCAGCTGGTTTCCTTGCCCTGGTTGGGACGGCAAGCTCCCATCCCACGTCATGCCTCAAACCGGATTGTCGGGCTCCTATGCCTCAGCTGGCTCGCCTGGCTCCCAAGCCTCTCCCGGCTCGTCAAGCTTCTACGCCTCCAGCCGGCTTGTCCAGCGCCTATGCCTCGGCAGGCTCGCCCAGGTGAGATGCCGGGTGGCGCCCCTGGAGGAGGAGGTACTGTCACACCTGTTCCTGTTCTCCCTCTCTGGTGCTCGAAGGCACCAGGCTGCCTTTCATTATGAACACCTGTCACCATCAATACGCGCATCAGCGCCCATTGAACTCACCTGGACTCCTTAACGTTTTAATTGCCTAACCTATATCTGCCTGTTTTCTCTGTCTCATCTCCGTGTCATCATTATTGTGGTTTCCATTTCCCCTGTCCAGACGCTGTACGTATTCTGTTTCTGTCCGTATTCTGTTCCTGTCCAAGGTTATTAAATGTTCACACCCTGTACCACCTTTTCATCTCCAGCGTTGATCCTTACACTAAATACAGATGGGCAGGGAACTCACAAAGGGTGGTCAACATTAAAGAGTGAATAACATGAGTAAAAGAAATGCTTTGGTGTTACAATGCATTTATAATATATTTCATCCATGGTACAATATGTAACTTGCTCTAGGCTAAACATTCAAGTCATGCTGACTTGAACACTATACATGCATGTAATGCATTACTAACATTCTCTTCATAGCACATTTGTGCTGCTGTCTCTTAAACATGTACATTCTTTACTCCTAAAATTCATAAAGAATTTGCCAGGTGGAAATATGTTTAACCATTTATTAAGCAATGAATAATGCAAGTCTTGGCGATACAGGCTCTGCTCCTTAAGGGTAGCTCACTGCCCAAGCAATGAGTAAATAAAATAGCCTAAAGACAGTGAGCGCGGTAAATTATACCAATCCCCCCAGCAGGAACACACAACTGGGGTGGTGGTGGGAGCAAGAAGCCAGCACCTAGCAGCACCAGGAGCAAGCGGCAGCAGGATGAGTGAGAAGACCCAGTCAGCTTAAATAAACCGCCAAATAAGGTAGGCCTGATTGATACTAGCCTCTAATTGATGCCATCTCAGCTGATGCGTCAGCCTGAGGCTGGGCACTCGAGTTTCCTTCCTGAATTGGCGCCGCTTAATTTCAGAAAGAAAACGCACGTAGAAATATGTTTAACCATTTATTAAGCAATGAATACTGCAAGTCTTGGCAATATATGCTCTGCTCTTTCAGGGTAGCTCACTGCCCAAGCAAAGTGTCAAAATAAAATAGCCTACAGGCAGTGAGTGCGGTAAGCTGTACCAATCCTCCAAAATATAGGACTATTTTATGACAGCATATTGGATGACTGTCATTCATATTCACATTCACCCAGCTCAACGTGACATTGATAGGTTTAACATCGATATTCTCACATTTTTGCTATACCCATCATGAGGTTTCCACAGCCTACTAATGAACATTTACAACGTAGGTGCATAGGTGGGGAGAAATGAGTTTAATTAAGGTGACAGACATTGACACATTCAATACCGCCTTGCACACTCTTGTTTTTCAACAGAATCGGCGGAATGAATACATCCTTGATCACATGTAAACAGCAGCCACATATAAACTGCATGGTAACTTTGCTCATTGTAAATATAATTAATTCTCGCATCTATGCTCTCTCCTACTCTCACCTTTTCCCTTCGCTTGTGGACATCAGTGCACAATACAACAACTGCCTATGACCAGGCGAAAAAAACTTTCCAAGCCAAACTGTCATACCATAAGTAATCACTAACCGCTACACACAGCATACATAGTTTTCAACATATTAAAGAAATAGTCAACATAGCTACTAGATCTAACAGGTTAGTAGACCCGCCAGGGCCTCTATACTAGGTGGTGTCAGGGGAAGGCCCAAACAATTCTCAAAGACTCCAGATACCCAAGTCATAGACTGTTCTCTCTGCTACCGCACTGCAAGCGGTACCAGAGTGCCAAGTCTAGGTTCAAAATGCTCCTTAACAGCTTCTACCCCCAAGCCATAAAACTGCTGTACAATTAATCAAATGGCAACGTGGACTACTTGCATAGTCCACCCCCCTTTTACACTACTGCTACTTGCTGTTTATTATATATGCATAGTCACTCTACCCCTACCTACATGTACAAATGACCTCAACAAATGACTCAATGACCTCAATTAACCTCAATTAACTTCAATTAACACAGTGCAGTGTACAGCAAGCAGTTTAGCAGTTACACCGGCAGGCCCCTGTGGCAATGCATTTATAAAATCAAAAGCTTACCTTGACTTGGAAGATTTCCAGTGTTGGATAGCCATAGTCAGCTGGCTAACTTAGCATCCCTCTCTGTTTAAACCGGGTGTTTGAGTAGGCTAAACAAGCTAGCTGCTTTTGCTAGCTAAGTAAGCGAAAGTTAAAGTAAAGTATATATACAGTGGGGCAAAAAAGTATTTAGTCAGCCACCAATTGTGCAAGTTCTCCCACTTAAAAAGATGAGAGAGGCCTGTAAATGTTCATCATGGTGGAAAAAATCCTGGCACTGCAGGATTTGAGTCCCTGGCGGCGTAGTGTGTTACTGATGGTAGGCTTTGTTACTTTGGTCCCAGCTCTCTGCAGGTCATTCACTAGGTCCCCCCGTGTGGTTCTGGGATTTTTGCTCACCGTTCTTGTGATCATTTTGACCCCACAGGGTGAGATCTTGCATGGAGACCCAGATCGAGGGAGATTATCAGTGGTCTTGTATCTCTTCCATTTCATAATAATTGCTCCCACAGTTGATTTCTTCAAACCAAGCTGCTTACCTATTGCAGATTCAGTCTTCCCAGCATGATGCAGGTCTACAATTTTATTTCTGGTGTCCTTTGACAGCTCTTTGGTCTTGGCCATAGTGGAGTTTGGATTGTGACTGTTTGAGGTTGTGGACAGGTGTCTTTTATACTGATAACAAGTTCAAACAGGTGCCATTAATACAGGTAACGAGTGGAGGACAGAGGAGCCTCTTAAAGAAGAAGTTCTAGGTCTGTGAGAGCCAGAAATCTTGCTTGTTTATAGGTGACCAAATACTTATTTTCCACCATAATTTGCAAATAAATTCATAAAAAATCCTACAATGTGATTTTCTGGATTTATTTTCTCATTTTGTCTGTCATAGTTGAAGTGTACCTATGATGAAAATTACAGGCCTCTCTCATCTTTTTAAGTGGGAGAACTTGCACAATTGGTGGCTGACTAAATACTTTTTTGCCCCACTGTATATATATATATATATATATATATATATATATATATATATATATATATATATATATATATATATATATGTGTGTGTAACAAAATGTGGAAAAGGTAAGGTGGTCTGAATACTTTCCGAATGCTCTGTATGTATGTGTGTACATACAGTACCAGTCAAAAGTTTGGACACACCTAATCATTCCAGGGTTTTTCTTTATTTTTGCTATTTTCTACATTGTAGAATAATATATACTATGAAATATAGCTATCTCTCTCTCTCTCTTGCTTCTCCTTATTTTTTGGAAAAATGAATTTGTTCAAAACTGTTCAACTGTTGTCTTTCTCTCTATTTGAGTCAACTACTCACCACATGTTATGCACTGCAGTGCTAGCTAGCTGTAGATTAAGCTTTCAGTACTAGATTCATCTCTGATACTTTGATTGGGTGGACAACATGTCAGTTCATGCTGCCAGAACTCTGATAGGTTGGAAGACATCCTCTGGAAGTTGTCATAATTACTGTGTAAATCTATGGAAGGTGGTGAGAACCATGAAACTCCTACTTTCTGTTTTGAAGTCAATGTACCTACAGGAGGACAGAAGCTAGCTGTCAGACCACACCATGTTGCTACACTACAGAGTGCTGCTTAGGTTACTGTAGACCTTCATTGAAAAACTGTGTGTTTAGTCAATTATTTGGCGATGTAAATATAATGTAGTATATTTTTATCTAAAAAGTATAACTTCGTTAATGTTTCACTATTTTTAGTTTTATGAAATTCACTGAGGAGGATGGTCCTCCCCATCCTCCTCTGAGTAGTCTCCACTGCTGTTGGCCTACATGAAATAACTGCAATATGATGGCAATAAATTAACAAAACCTAAAGCTTACCTTGACCTAAAGCTTACCTTGAAGAGTTTCAGTGTTGGATAGCCATAGCCAGCTAGCTAACATAGCATCCCTCTCTGTCTGAGATGCAGCGTTGATGCAAAATGAATGGGCTGCGTATAGCTCAGACGATAGCCCACAGTTGGCAAAGGAGACAGAGGATTGATGAGAACCAGCATCTCGTCTTTGGTTTACCAGCATCAGTGTTGAATAATGCCCAATGGCCACAATTGCAGGAAGCGTATAATTCATTCAGTTGTACCACTGACTAGGTATCCCCCTTTCCCTTTCCTTAACATATAAGTTTTTGTTTGAACAAAGAGAACTGGAATACCTTTACCCTTCCTATCAGTTTAGAATGCTTTACAAACACGGTGAACACGTGCATGTCCATAAATTAAATCAGAAATCGTGAGATTATGCAATGATTAAATAGAAAAGAATAAGAACTGTATTCCCCAACCCTAAAATCCTGTACAAAGCCAGAACACGGAATGCCTCTAATTGTACCTTTATTTAACTAGGAAAGTCAGTTAAGAACTAATTATTATTTTCAATGACGGCCTAGGAACAGAGGGTTAACTGCCATGTTCAGGGGTAGAACGGGCTGACTTGCTTAAAAAAAATGTGGTTTCTACTGACAATTGAGATGTACAGCACAAACAATGGCATAAGGGGACGACAAGCAGATAAGAGGCCATCTGTAATTTCCATTAAAACATGAATGAGCGAGAGACAACGTACGTATTCAATATAACTAATATAACAATATAACTAACTAGCTAACAAGCATTTCGCTACACTCGCATTAACATCTGCTAACCATGTGTATGTGACAAATACATTTGATTTGATAATTGTTCAGCACTTCAGAATATGGGCCGTTCTTACATACAGTTGAAGTCGGAAGTTTACATACACTCAGGTTAGAGTCATTAAAACTCGTTTTTCAACCACTCCACAAATTTCTTGATAACAAACTATATATTTGGCAAGTGGGTTAGGATATTTACTTTGTGCATGACACTACATTTTTCCAACGATTGTTAACAGACAGATTATTTCACTGAAAATTCACTGTTTCACAATTCCAGTGGGTCAGAAGTTTACATACACTAAGTTCACTGTGCCTTTAAACAGCTTGTAAAATTCCAGAAAATTATGTAATGGCTTTAGAGGCTTCTGATAGGCTAAGTGACAAACATTTGAGTCAATTGGAGGTGTACCTGTGGATGTATTTCAATGCCTACCTTCAAACTCAGTTCCTCTTTGCTTGACATCATGTGAAAATCAAAAGAAAACAAATTGTAGACCTCCGCAAGTCTGGATCATCCTTGGGAACAATTTCCAAACGCCTGAAGGTACCACGTTCATCTGTACAAATAATAGTACACAAGTATCAACACCATGGGACCACGCAGCTTCCATATCGCTCAGGAAGGAGACGCTTTCTGTCTCCTAGAGATGAACGTACTTTAGTGCGAAAAGTGCAAATCAATCCCAGAACAACAGCAAAGGACCTTGTGAAGATGCTGGAGGAAAGAGTTACAAAAGTTTCTATAATCACAGTAAAACCAGTCCTATATCGACATAACCTGAAAGGCCGCGCAGCAAGTAAGAAGCCACTGCTCCAAAACCGCAATAAAAAAGCCAGACTACAGTTTGCAGCTGCACATGGGGACAAAGATTGTACATTTTGGACAAATGTCCTCTGGTCTGATGAAACAAAAATAGAACTGTTTGGCCATAATGACTAATGTTATGTTTGTAGGAAAAAGGGGGAGGCTTGCAAGCCGAAGAACACCACCCCAACCGTGAAGCACGGGGGTGGCAGCATCATGTTGTGGGGGTGCTTTGCTGCCGGAGGGACCGGTGCACTTCATAAATTAGATGGCATCATGAGGAGGTACAATTATAAGGGAGGTAAGGCAATAAATAGGCCATGGTGGCAAAGTAATTACAATATACAATAAACACTGGAGTGATTGATGTGCAGAAGATGAATGTGAAAGTAGAGATACTGGGGTGCAAAGGAGCAAGATAAATAAATAAATACAGTATTGGGATGAGGTCGTTAGATGGGTTATTTACAGATGGGCTATGTACAGGTTGCAATGATCTGTGAGCTCCTCTGACAAAGAGAAAGATGCCAGATTGACAGTTCCGAGTTGAATGACCATTTAATACATATTTTCCTTGTCTTAGCTAGTTTTTCCCGAGTTCCCAGCAGTCTTGAACTCACAGTTTGCTACTGATTCCTTCCCAAACCACTCATTGTTGAATTTGCGATTTCCAACTGTAATGTTTATGTCCAATGGCCGATGAGCACTGAGACGGATTGAAAAGGATTTGATTGTCGACTTGATTCATGGTGACGACTGCAACCTTGCTAGCTAATATTTTGGAAGTATAATGTTGACATGATCAGTCCAATCAAAGATACTATATAACGTTATTATACCTGTGGCCAATGACCTTGAGCATTCTTGGATGGGCACTTCTAATATAACTCTATGGCAGACCCAAGGGGCAAAAAATGCATTTTGCAGCTGCCTTACTCAAGAAAGCAAAAAAGAGACCATGTTTGTATCCGCTTTCTTAACTCAATTACATTTTTTTTACATTGTTTGCAAACTGATATGTGACACGTATTAATGCCAAAATACCAAGCAAAACAAGCAAGCCCCCTCCACTAAAAAAATAGAGCCCCACCTGCCATGAATGACAGGTCGCACTGGTTGCCAGCATCAATGTTGAACAGAGGTTCGCCAAGTTCTGCCCATGCTTAGCATGCAGGCAGCACAACATGAAAGACAGGACAAAGCAGTGTTATTTCTGCTGACGATGACTGTTGTTCCATTCCAATTCTTTTTCAATTAGGGGTGTATGAGTGTGTGTTTAACATGTGATACTCCATAATGCAAACAGAACTTAAGAGATCATGCAAAATTAAAGGAAAGGAACATTGTGTAGTTCAGACTGAAGAACCCATAAATCCGTCATACGGACTTCCTCTGGAAAAGCATAATGTAAACCCAACACTGTTGCCTTAACATGAACTCAAACTTCTGCTACTGAGAGAGGAGAGATACTCTTTGATATGCTTGTGCATTTATTCTCCAAAGGCCACGAAGAGCAGGCAGACAGATGGATTCCTGAGCAGACTGCACCCTGAAAGGTCCTGATGCCCAAAATGAATGGAATCCCTACTAACGACGTAGGATAAGGTTGCATTTGCCTGACTGAAATCGGAATAGAAAGGGCATACATGCTTATATAACAGAATACATTGTACAGAGAGAAGAGCAACAGTTGTGAAATAACATCACATAGCATAAAACATACAGTTTTACTAACAAACCACCCAAAAACACAACTAAATGTTAGCTACCTAACCACCTTTACTATTTAAATAGCCTAATGTCCTACTAAAATTGCTCAGCAGTAGCTGCTACATCTACAATATGCAGAGCGTGCACTAGGCTTGGGTGGTATACTGTATACTAGGGCATTTGAAAACAGAAATGGGATGGTTTTTAATACTATCAAAACTATTTATCGGAAGTTTGTCAAAACATGTTAATATTTGTTAACTTTTTATGGCTGCAGGGACAGTATTGAGTAGCTTGGATGAAAAGGTGCCCATTGTGAACGGCCAGCTCCTCAGTCATAGTTGCTAATATTTCCATATTATTATTAGTATTGGATATAAAACACTCTGAAGTTTCTAAACTGTTTGAATTATGTCTGTGGGTATAACAGAACTCATATTGCAGGCAAAAAACCTGAGAAATTCCACTTCCTGTTTGTATTTTCTCTGGGGGTGGTAGATATTCAACCAAGCTCTCATTGAAATTACAGCGAGATATGGATGAGTTTTCACTTCCTACGCCTTCCACTAGATGTCAGCAGTCATTAGAACTTTTTCTGATGACCCTAATTTGAATGAGAGTTGAATGAGACAGGAAATAGTCACCAGTGCCATGAGTTGACCATTCTTTCACCATGCGCGTTCACAGGGGAAGTACCTGTGTTCCACCGGTCATCTGAAGTCATTCCAATTCTCCGATTGGAACGTTATTCAAGATATATGTAAACAACATTCTAAAGATTGATTCAGTACATCGCTTGACATGTTTCTACTGACTGTTACGGAACTTTTGGACATTTTGTCACGTTATAGTGGACGCGCTTTGTGACTTTGGAATTGTTTACCAAACGCGCTAACCAAAGTAGCTAATTGGACATAAATAACGGAAATTTTCGAACAAATCAAGCATTTATTGTGGACCTGGGATTCCTAGGACTGCATTCTGAAGAAGTTCATCAAAGGAAAGGAAACATTTATCATGTATTTTCTGGTTTCTGTTGACTCCAACATGGTGGCTAATCTGGCTACTGTTCTGAGCTCCGTCTAAGATCATTGCATGGATTGCTTTTTCCTTAACCTCTTAAGTCGACCCTCTACTTTTTCGAACATTCTGTTAAAAATTGTGCAACATTTCAGCGCCCTGCTACTCATGCCAGGAATATAGTATATGCATATGATTAGTATGTGTGGATATAAAACACTCAGACATTTATAAAACTGATTAAATCACGGCTGTCACTATAACAGAACGTGCGTTTCATCGAAAAGTGCAGGAAAATCTGATCACTGAAAATGGGAAAATATATCAATGCGCCACTTGCATGTATTGCCTATGGGAAAGCAAATTACCTGGAGCCGAGATTGCAATTCCTACAGCTTCCACACGATGTCAACAGTCTTGTCATTTGCCTAGGCTTTGTTTCTTGGTCAAACGAAGAAGAGACAGCCCATTTCTTCAGGTCTCCGACCGGATATTTTGGTTGAGATTTACCCGGACATTATTTCCAGACGTACAGCTATAGAATATACATCGCCTCGTGATCAATTTGATCGCTTATTAACGTTTACTAATACCTAAAGTTGCATTACAAAAGTATTTCGAAGTGTTTTGTGAAAGTTTATCATCGACTTTTTAAATTTTTAAAAATGACGTTACGTTATAAAACGCTATTTTTTTTCATTGATCACACAGTCTTCATAGATCGATATCTAGGCTATATATGGACCAATTTAATCTAAAAAAAGACCCAATAGTGATTATGGGACATCTAGGAGGGCCAACAAAGAAGACGGTCAAAGGTAATGAATGTTTTATATTTTATTTGTGCGTTTTGTGTAGCGCCGACTATGCTAATTATTTTGTTTACGTCCCCTGCGGGTCTTTTGGTGTGTTACATGCTATCAGATACTAGCGCCTCATGCTTTCGCCGAAAAGCATTTTAAAAATCTGACTTGTTGCCTGGATTCACAACGAGTGTAGCTTTAATTCAATACCCTACATGTGTATTTTAATGAACATTTGAGTTTTAACGAGTGCTATTAGCATTTAGCGTAGCGCATTTGCATTTCCAGATGTCTAGATGGGACGCCTGCGTGTCAGGTAGGAGCAAGAGGTTAAACTTTAAAAGAATCTGACACAGCGGTGGCATTAAGGAGAGGTATATCTATAATTCCACGTGTATAACTTGTATTATCATCTACATTTATGATGAGTATTTCTGTTGAAACGATGTGGCTATGCAAAATCACTTGATGTATTTAGAATTAGTGAATCTAATACGCCAATGTAAACTCATATTCTTTCATATAAATAAGAACTTTATCACACACAAACATGCATGTATTGTGTAACATGAAATCCTATAAGTGTCATCGGATGAAGATAATTCAAGGTTAGTGATTAATTTGATCTCTTTTTCTGCTTTTTGTGAATGCTATATTTCACTGGAAAATGGCTGTGCTTATTGTGGTTTGGTGGAGACCTAACATAATCGTTTGTTGTGCTTTCGCTGAAAAGCCTATTTGAAATCGGACACTTTGGTGGGATTAACAACAAGATTAACTTTCAAATTATATAAGACACATGTATGTTTTAGGAATTGTAATTATGAGATTTCTGTGGTTTGAATTTGGCGCCCTCTATTTTCACTGGTAGTTGTTATATCGATCCCGTTACCTGGATTGCAGCTATAACAAGTTTTAACAATAACAAACTTGCATGCCATTGTCACAATCGTGGACCAAGGCGCAGCGATTGTTGAGTTCCACATAATTTATTAATAGTGAAACTAAACAAAAACAATAAATGAACAACGAACCGTGACTACATAGGTGCTACATACACTTACTCAAAATACAATATCCCACAAACACTACTTAAATATGATCCCCAATTAGACAGCGATTGCCAGCTGCCTCTAATTGAGAATCATACAAATCACCAACATAGAAACATGAAAAGTAGAACACCCACATAGAAATAATAAACTAGACTAAACCCCAGTCACGCCCTGACCTACTCCACCAAAGAAAATAAGGACTCTCTATGGTCAGGACATGACAGTAACCCCCCCCCACCAAAGGTGCAGACTTCGGCCGCAAAACCTGAAACCAAAAGGTAGGGTTAGGGAGGTGTCTAGTGTCGGCGGTGGTTCTGGTGCAGGTCGAAGAACCCTCTCATTCCACAGATTCACCAGCATAGGGAGGCGGCTCTGGTACGGGACGAGGAACCCAATCATCCCACAGATCCGCCAGCATCAGGCGTGGCTCCGGTGTGGGACGAAGAACCCACTCAGCTCTTGGATCCACCATCCCTGGTGGTGGCTCTGGTGCGGGCCGAAGAACCCGCTCATCCTGCGGATCCAGACATGGACCCAGGCTGAACATTGTGCCCGGACTGGACCCAGATGCCGAGGAAGGCTCCTGCCATGGAGCGGGACTGGACACCGGCCCTGGCATGGACATCGGTGCAGAGGAGGGCTCCTGCCATGGAGCTGGACCGGACGTTGTGTTTGGACTGTAGATCGGCACAGAGGAAGGTTCCTGCCCTGGAGCTGGACCGGACGCAGTGCTCGGACTGGGCATCGGCGCAGAGGAAAGCTCCTGCCATAGAGCTGAACTGGACGCCGTGTTTGGATGCTCCGGGCCGTGGACCGTCTCAGGAGGTTCCGGGCTGTGGACCGTCTCAGGAGGTTCCGGGGCGTGGACCATCTCAGGAGGTTCCGGACTGTGGACCGTCTCAGAAGGTTCCGGACTGTGGACCGTCTCAGGAGGTTCCGGACTGTGGACCGTCTCAGGAGGTTCCGGACTGTGGACCGTCTCAGGAGGTTCCGGACTGTGGACCGTCGCCGGAAGCTCTGGACTGGGAACCGTCGCCGGAAGCTCTGGACTGGGAACCGTCGCCGGAAGCTTTGGATTGGGAACCGTCACCTGAAGCTCTGGACTGGGAACCGTCGCTGGAAACTCTGGACTGGGGATCTGTCGCAGGAAGCTTGGTGTGTGGGGCCGGCACTGGTGGTACCGGACTGGTGAAACGCACCTCAGGGCGAGCGCGAGGAGCAGGCACAGGTGGCACCCGACTGGTGACACGCACTTCAAGCCGAGTGTGGGGAGAAGGAACAGGACGTACTGGGCTGTGAAGGCACACCGGAGACCTGGTGCGTATTGCCTGCATCAATGGTACCGGTTCGATAACACACCTCGCACGGAAAGTGCGAGGAGCTAGCACAGGACACACTGGGCTGTGGAGGTGCATTGGAAACCTGGTGTGTAGAGCCGGCACAAATTGTTCCAGAATGATGACACACTTCACATGGCGAGTGCGAGGAGCTAGCACAGGACGTACTGGGCTGTGGAGGCATACATCTGGGCGAGTGCGAGGAGCAGTCACAGGACGTACCGGACTGGGAAGGCACACTGGAGGCCTGATGCGTGGCACTATTGTAAAGTGACTGTTCCACTGGATGTCATAAGGTGAATGCACCAATTTGTAAGTCGCTCTGGATAAGAGCGTCTGCTAAATGACTTAAATGTAAATGTAAATGTAAATAACAGCGAATGCATGAATTAGAACAAGCATCCACCTCGGCAAGGTGATGGATACAGAGCCTAACCACGCACGTGCTTCAACGATACAATATTGGCAGCCGTGTTGTAGCATGGCACATTGGGTTCTTTCGGTCCATAGGGAATCACAGAAAATCAGGACCATTCCCAGGGCATTAGCTAACATTCTCATTAATTTCTAGTTAGGGTTTGATCTAACATTAGGATGATAACATCCCAAAAACAGTCAAATAATGTTTTAGATTTTTTTTTACAGATTTATTTTTAAAATTAAATATCCTTGGAATGTTCTCCCAACATTCACTAAAATGCTGTGCACAACATTTGTAATAACCAGCACAGAACATTACCCTAAGGTCTTTATTAGGTTTCCAGGTAATGTAATAACATTTTTAGCGCCTTCCTCTGACACCGCCAGTGATGTACTGGGCCGTACGCTTTACCCTTTGTAGCGCTTTGGATGCCGAGCAGTTGTCATACCAGTTGGTGAAGCAACTGGTCAGGATGCACTCGATGGTGCAGCTGTATAATTTTATTTTTTTGTCATGACACTCAGAAGTGAGCCAATGAACTTGTATGTTTGAGAGCATAAAACGTATATCAAATAAAAAGCATAATCCAGTATCACTGAGAGCCTTCTCTGCACTAATACACCTACAGCACCGAGCCTAGGCCTACCGCCTATCATCTCCCCAAAGTGCATTATAAGACATGATATAAGCATTTATAATATATCATGGTTCTGTATAATATACTAAACAAACACACTGTCCTAGAATACATGTGTGTGTGTAGGGGCTTTGAAATGCCACTGACAGCTTACAGAACATCAGACCTCCCAATGGATGGCCCACAGGCACCTGTTTGAACGAGGATACACCCTCAGGCACTTTCACCTGCCTTTCCGCTGTCACTTCCTGCACAAGGGTCCGCTGTCACCAATGTTGACAAATCCTTGATGCTGTGTTAGAACAAAACTACACCTATCTACACCACAGACAGCCTCAAACAACACATAACCTTTTAATGGATAACAATGATGCCCAGGTCCCTCAAGTGACAAACACTGAACATATCACTGATTTCATAGAGAGCTTCCATTCTAGCTATGACTCAAAAACATTATTGCATGCAGTACAATACTGCAGAATTCGTTTTTTAAAAGGGAATAAATAATTCACAGGTAGAAAATCAGCAGGATCACAGGTCACCTGTTTTTAGAACTGTAGGGCAACTAAAGTATAAACAACAGCAGTGACGTGCAACAAGACCTGTCTGTATGCTGATTAAAAGCCTGAGGGTGCTTGATAGGGTGCATGGAAACCTTCACCCTCTGCCATAACATCCTGTATGGCTTACTTTACACACAGTGGTTATTGAATCACAGTATTTGTTTCTCTATTAAGAATGAAACCATTGTCTTACAAGCGGAGGAGCCAAAGCATATCTATAACGCTGCTGAATTTGGAGTTCCATTTCCTTTGTCTCTGAAGAGACGGTATGACGTGTGTTCTTGAGCAGCCTGGCCTGTAAAGACCATAAAAACTGTGTAATGTGGGGATAAAGTGATGCCTGAGGGAACTGGGTCTCAACGGAGCCACAACTACATCTTATTGACCACCTGTCTGCAACAAATGTTCTCCTCCATCTCCACAGGTTTGGTGGAACTGATCAATCCAACCTTTCTCCCTTTAGGACTGACAACTAAGTGTTTAAGTCTAATGTAAATTGATCCAAGGGAAAAGATGTGATGTTCTTTCTGTGATTATCTCTTCCCTTTGAGTTTCTATTCCTCGGTGTGCACATCGGATCATAACCCCTAAAAACGCTAACCTCCCCTTTATTGTCATGTTTGTCCCAATACTTTTGGTCTTCTAAAATGGGGGGACTATGTACAAAAAGTGCTGTAATGTCTAAAAATTTCATATGTTTAGATATGACTGAAAATACCCTAAAATTAAAGCTGACAGGCTGCACTTTAACCTCATAGTCATTGTATCATTTCAAATCCAAAGTGTGTGAATATAGAGCAAAAATACCAACAACAAAATTCACTGTCCCAATACTTATGGAGCTCACTGTAAATGTAACCCAATATATAGATGCAATCTATTACAAGAGAGAGGGCCACAGCATTGAATGTGTGCCTGGCTGTGATAACCACTACTCTGTGGGAAGGGACCCTGGGGAAAATTCCTGCCTGCCCTCTGTGTCCTTTTCCATTGCAAAAGGCTAAGGTGGTGCTCAACTATCAACACTGCTCTCAGAAGTTACTAAGCCTGGAAAGTTAGTGTTTATGTCCTCTCTCTTCTCTCTTTTTTTGCGCTTTGTGATTTTTTTATAATAAAAATAACCTTGCCAACACATTGAGTGGTAATATAGGCTACTACACATTGAGTGGTAATCCGTTGGCTCAGTCATGTTACTAAAGGCACACATTAACATCAGGCAATGCCTATTGATTTGTGGAGCAGACCACTCTCTATATACTTAATATTTAATTAATTAATATTTAATATTTAATAATTACCCATTCACCCTAATTGCAGGAGCAGTTTAAATATTAGGGCTGGAAATTGCAAGTGAGCTCATTTTACGATATTATCATGACACTTAGTGCCAACTGAATATGTACTGCGATTCTCACAGTTCTAAATGTATCGCGATTCGATACTGTGTTTCTATTGCAATTTGGTGTTCCAAACATATTGCTCACTATACAGTGTATTCAGACCCCTTGACTTTCTCCACATTTTGTTAAGTTACAGCCTTATTCTAAAATTAATCAAATATTTTTTCCCCCTCATCAATCTACACACAATACCCCATAATGACAAAGCAAAACCAGAAATATGACATTTACATAAGTATACAGACCATTTACTCAGTACTTTGCTGAAGCTTCTTTGGCAGTGATTACAGGCTCGAGTCTTCTTGGGTATGAAGCTACAAACTTGGCACACCTGTATTTCCCATTCTTCTCTGCAAATCCTCTCAAGCTATGTCAGGTTGGATGGGGAGTGTTGCTGAACAGCTATTTTCAGGTCTCTCCGGAGATGTTCGATCGGGTTCATGTCTGGGCTCTGGCTGGGCCACTCAAGGACATTCAGAGACTTGTCATCCCTGCGTTGTCTTGGCTGTTTTCTCAGGGTCATTGTCCTGTTGGAAGGTGAACCTTCGCCACAGTCTGAGGTTCTGAGCAGGTTTTCATCAAGGAACTCTTTGTACTTAGCTCCATTCTTTTCCTCGATCCTGACTAGTCTCCCAGTCCCTGCCACTGAAAACATCCGCACAGCATGATGCTACCACCACCATGCTTCACCGTAGGGATGGTGCCAGGTTTCCTCCAGACGTGACACTTGGAATTCAGGCCAAAGTGTTAAATCTTGGTTTTATCAGACCAGAGAATCTTGTTTCTCATGGTCTGGGAGTCTTTAGGTGCCTTTTTCACAAACTCCAAGTGGGTTGTCATGTGCCTTTTACTGAGAAGTGGCTTCCGTCTGTCCACTCTACCATAAATGCCTGATTGGTGGAGTGCTGCAGAGATGGGTGTCCTTCTGGAAGGTTCTTCCATCTCCACAGAGGAATTCTGGAGCTCCGTCAGAGTGACCATCGGGTTCTTGGTCACCTCCCGGACCAAGGCCCTTCTCCCCGAATGCTCTATTTGGCCGGGTGGCCAGCTCTAAGAAGAGTCTTGGTGGTTCCAAACTTCTTTCATTTAAGAATGATGGAGGCCACTGTGTTCTTGGCGCCCATCAATGCTGCATAAATGTTTTGGTACCCTTCCCCAGATCTGTGCCTCGACACATTCCTATCGTGGAGCTCTACGGACTATTCCTTCAACCTTATGGCTTGGTTTTTGCTCTGACATACACTGTAAACTGTGGGACCTTATATAGACAGGTGTGTGCCTTTCCAAATCATGTCCAATTAATTGAATTTACCACGGGTGGACTCCAATCAAGTTTTAGAAACATCAATGTAAAAATAATGCACCTGAGCTCAATTTCAAATCTCATAGCGAAGGGTCTGAATACTTATGTAAATAAGGTATTTCTGTTTTTTTTGTAATACATTTGCAAACATGTCTACAAACCTGTTTTTGTTCTGTCATTGTGGGGTATTGTGTGTAGATTGATGATGACCTTTTTTTATTTAATCAATTTTAGAATACGGCTGTAACGTAACGAAATTTGTAAAAAGTCAAGGGGTTTGAATACTTTCCGAAGTCACTGTATGTATGCTGCAGAGAGAAGAGAGAGCATGACATTTTTTTGTGATCAATCATTGAAATAAAAGGTCTGAAAACATGCTGGCTCACCATTTAAAAAGAAGATAGAGCCAGGCATAGGATGTAAAATACTGCCGTTTTGGCGAATGTACACCCGACTAGCTTTAGCTAACGTTACCTAACAAAATAAAGTTATATATTTCTTTTACAAATTGATAATTACTGTACAGTCAAAGTAGCAATATAATATAGTCCAAACTAATAGTGCGGTATATTAGACTGAAAGGATCAATATTTGACCATTAATGCAGAGTTTTAGAGCAAATTAGTTAATCTAAGTAAATGTGATGTTCAGGCTATTTTGAATGGTATTCACACAGGGAGTCACACAGTGACTAGCAGACACTGTCTGAAGTGTAGATATGCACACTACATTATCTCACATAAAACATGACTGTTTAATTAACACATGTGTAATTTGAGAATAGTGAGAGATTGTCTCAACCCATCAAATCTCAACAACGAACACTGGAACTGGGTCTGCCTCTAGTCCAACCAGTGAAAGCCTAACCTTTGTCAAACTTATAACAATAATGTATTTCTTAGAGGAGAAGTGACAGCTAGAATGGAACTCACAAATACGCCAAAAAGGCCCTGCTCAAATGTGTTGCTTTAAAACAACAGCAACTTCCTTGTCTGTTCTGTAACGAGGAGCTCCAGTGCTGGGGAAGGAACAAGCTAACTGTTTATCTGCTGAAAGCTGTTGCTTAATATTCATAAAGCCAGTCCTATTTGAACAGCATCCAGTCTGACAGCTACAACTGAGCTCCTCTGCCAACTGTGCTTGTCATCTTCATACCTCAAGGCCCTGACTAGCAATAGAGGAAGGACGACACTGACAGCCTTGACATTTGATGCTAGCACTCATTGAAGAAATAGTCCTCTCCTACAAATAACAACTCCAGGACTGTGGGAAATAAGACACACCCAGGACTGCTCTTTTTTTACTAAGTCATAGTTTTCACAATTAACACATTCAGAATTTCCCGTATATTAATTTAGCAGCAGCGCCCTATTGCTGCTAAATCATTTCCGCCACTCCAAAAAATATATTATAAAAAATAATGGATTTGTAAAGGGATAGCGCACCTTAAAAGGGATAGTGCGAGATTTTGGCAATTAAATCAAATCAAATGTTTCATTGTCACATGCTTCGAAAACAACATGTGTAGAAAAATAATAATTATAATAGATTACTAATAATAATAAAACAATTGTAACAAAAAATACACAATAAGAAATGATAGCTTGGCTACATACATGGGTACCAGTACTGAATTGTTCAGAGGTACGATGAAATTGAGGTAGATATGTATTGTACATACAGTATACAGCACCAGTTCAAATGTTGGATACACATACTCATTCAAGGGTTTTTCTACATTGTAGAATAATAGTGGACATCAAAACTATGAAATAACACATATGGAATCACATAATAAGCAAAAAATATATATTTTATATTTGAGATTCTTCAAAGTGTCCACCCTTTGCTTTGATGACAGCTTTGTACACTCTTGCAATTCTCTCAACCAGCTTCATGAGGTAGTCACCTGGAATGCATTTCAATTAACGGGTGTGCCTTGTTAAAAGTTAATTTGTGGAATTAATGCATTTGAGCCAATCAGTTGTGTTGTGACAAGGCAGGCGTGGTATACGGAAGATAGCCCTATTTGGTAAAAGACCAAATCCATATTATGGCAAGAACCGCTCAATTAAGCAAGAACAACTCAAATAACAAAGAGAAACACGAAGGTCAGTCAAACCGGAAAATTTCAAGAACTTTTCAAGTTTCTTCAAGTGCAGTTGCAAAAACTATCAAGGGCTATTGTGAAACTGTCTCTCATGAGGACTGCCACAGGAAAGGAAGACCCAGAGATACCTTTGCTGTAGAGGATAAGTTCATTAGTCTCCAGCCTCAGAAATTGCAGTCAAATAAATGCTTCACAGAGTTCAAGTAACAGACACATCTCAACATCATCTGTTCAGAGTAGACTGTGTGAATCAGGCCTTCATGGACGAACTGCTTCAAAGAAACTGTCACGGATCCCTCCGGTACTGCTGCTCATTCTGTTCACCTGTTCCGGAGGTCTACGTCACTGGCTTTCTAGGCTTCACTGAACGGGATTCATTGTCATCAACCCCAGACTGTCTTGTCTGATTACACACACCTGGTTCCCATTTCCCCTGATTAGTATGTTATATATGTGCCCTCTGTTCCCTCTGTCTTTGTCGGTTATTGATCCCATGTCTGTTGGTCATGTGAGTACCTATACGTTGGTGCAGCTGTTGTGCTTTATGTATTGTATATTACGGGTATCGCCCAGTGTCGTTCAACGAGGTTTACCCTCGCTCTTTTGTTTGGGTACAGCCCAGTATTTTGTATACGTGTTAATTTTGTATTAAAAACCCCTATTGTGTATTCCTGCGCCTGTCTCCAAATCCTTTATACCAGTGACAGAAACCACTACAAAAGGACACCAATAAGAAGAAAAGACTTGCTTGGCCCAAGAAACACAAGCAATGGACATTAGACCAGTGGAAATCAAAACTAAATCTAATTTTATTTGTCACACAACAGTAAAATGCTTAGTTGCAAGCGCTTAACCAACAATGCAGTTTTAAGAAAATACAGAAAAAAAAATATAGATAAGAATAACAAATAATTAAAGACCAGCAGTAAAGGGGGGCGGAGCTAGCATGTTGGAGTGAACGGCTGTGCGTGAGAGGCTCCTGCAACTTTTTTGCAAAATAATCTAATTTAACCTACTTTATTGCACTTTTTACAACAAACGTTTCTTTCTAATACAAGATTGTAACTTTTTATATGAAAATGCCGAGTAATAAGCGACCAAAGGACAATAAATCCACAGCGGAGGCCTACTCCCCACTAAACAACGAGACAGACATGACGGGAGGCACATGCAACAACGTGACACTTACAG